>NC_141149.1:65239749-65539749 GCF_053477565.2 Lygodium microphyllum | reverse complement strand
ATTATTGCCCGTAAGAGCAATGGCACTCTAGTTGTTGCAGTAGACAATGGTGGAAGAGTCACAAGGTAAGTGAAGCACCGTTAGTAAGCTCCTTAGGTAGATGGCCTTGGTGGTGCCATCGAAGAGAGTGTTAGTAAGCTCCTTAGGTAGATGGCCTTGGTGGTGCCATCGAAGAGAGCCCTATACTCATTCTTGGTTGTGGAAGCTACCACCGTCTCTTGCTTACAGCTGGACCAAGAAATGGGAGCCATGCCCAAGGTGAAGAGGTAGCTGCCATGGGAACGCTAGGTATCAAGATCTCTTGCCCGATCAGAATCAGTGTACCCCTGCAAATATAAATCAAAACCATAAGTGAGGCCATAAGAATAAGTACACCGTACATAACGCAATACATAAAGATATGCAATCCAATGTGACACCTAGGTGCTATGAAATACTGATTGAGTAAGCTAAGTCTGGCCTAGTATACATTAACCAAAGAAGTTTTCCTACAACATACTGATAGTTTACTATTTTATCATCAGGGGTGTGTGTGTATGCACGACACCCAAAGACTCTGAAGTGGGATATGATAGGCTGAGAGCCAAAGAATGCCTTGTACAGGGTCTTTTAAGGAAGAGCCGCAACAGTCGAACACCAGTTGAGGATGTACACTGCAGTGTTAGTAGCCTCAACCCAAAGGCGCTCAGGGAGCTCTATTGCGAACAACATAGAGTGTGCCATTTTCACGACTATCTGGTTCCGACGCTCTATGAATCCATTTTGAGAGGGAGAGTTGGTAGAGGTGAGCTGGTGAGAGATGGCATGCTACTGTAGAAACTTGGAAAACTCGTGGGAGATGAACTCACCACCTCTATCATTCCTCATGCAACCAACATGACGACCCGTTTGGTTATGAACGAGCAGCACCCAAGTAGAGAAATATGTGAAAGCATCGGACTTATGCTTGAGGAAGTACACCCACATGTATCTCGAATGATCATCCACTATCAAAAAGACGTATAGTGCGTTGTTCAAGGCAGCAGTGGACATGGGCCCACAAAGATCAACGTAAATCAATCTAAGAGGCACCTCAGCTCTGTGTGTAGACTATTGAGGAAATGGGGTACAGTTTTGCTTCCCGAGTTAACATGCTCTACAGACATCTCAAGCTAGCTTCAGGCGACGAGGCCCTCAACCATCTCATGGCGAGACAACTTATAAAGGAGAGTCATAGCCAAGATGCTAGGCGGAAATGCCAAAGACGCTCATTGTTTGTAGGCTCCTGAGATGTGGCTAATGCCTAGAAGCTATGGAACACGGAGCCCTCCGCTGTTGGCTCGGTAAGAAAATGGATCATGTGGTATATGACATTAGGTTGTGCCTCATTGTGAGCAATCACTAAACCAGTCCGAGAGTCAAGGACCTCGATTGTGGTCAGTGTAACGAAAACTGCTTGCTCGAACCAGCAAAGTTGTTGAACAGATAACAAGTTCACCCCAAGCTGAGGGACATAGTATACATTGTCTAGCGAACCCAGATCCAAACCCTTGTTAGTGGAAAAACTGACGCAACCTTGAGCTTGGATCTTGACCGAGGAGTTGTTTCTTATGCGGACCGGCTTGGTTGTAGGGGCTTGGGTACGGAAGGTGTCCTCTATAGGAGTCATGGATGTGTAGCTCCACTGTCCACAATCCAAATAGGTGCTAATGTGCTTGGTTGTGATGAGTAGCCTTTGCGGTAATCTCATCGGGAGGCAACTCACAGATGTGGACGAGACTCGCATTGGATCTCTCTATGGAGATGATGTGGGTCTCAGTAGACCAGTTAGACAAGTCCTTTGGTGTTGAGAATGTTGTCGATTGAGATGGTTGACCAATGGGAGTGTGAGTTTGAGCTTTCCATTGGTCCTTGCCATTACCCTGCCTCCCCTGAGGAGAGTTGCGTGACTGAGGGGCGGGGGTCTATGACTTGGGTTTTGGTGGTGTGCCTCTTGCCTTTGATCGACACTCATCGTCAAAATGGCTGGTCTTTTGATAATGTTGACAATACCTATTCTTCTTAGGTACATTCTATTATCCAGGTTTGAGTTGAGACTAGGAGTTTCCTTGTGATTTCCTTGCTTGATTTTGATTTTGATTTCGATTTGAAATTTTATTTGGTTTACCCTTCCCTTGTTGCCCTTTTGAGAATGAGCAATAAGAGCTCCCTCTGAGGGATTATTCATATGAAATTGATCGAACAACCGTGCATAATACAATAGCTGATATTCAAACTCATAAAATGTGGGTAAATTGGGCAGAGAAACCACTTGTTGCATAAAATTGAAATATTTACACAGCAGCTTGTTAAGAAACAATGTGACTTGATTGTCAGAGGACCTAGGACCCTGTAGTGGAGATTTCGGCAAGGAGACACCGATACTTAGCCAATTTGACTTTCAAGTCATCCTAGTCAGAGATTTTAAAGTTCTGAAGCTCATGGTCAAGATTTACTTGATGTGTCCTATCCCGAGCCACATAGCAGTTAGTTAAGTGTGCCCATTGCTCTGACACTAAGTCAAAATACTAAAGCCGAGAATGAAACTCAGGCAATAAGCCCTGCATCAGCTCGACAATAGCGGAGGCATTCCTAGTGGAAGGCCTCGTATGGAACAAGTGCGGGATCGGGTTGGGGTTTCAATCCCTACACAAGATCCCATAGGTTCTGTGAGTCAAGGACATGTCTCATCAAGTTCGACCAAGTTGTAAAGTTTGACTCGTTAAACGAGTCTTGTCATTGAATGCATGCTTTGTGGAAGATGAGGTAGAACCATGAGTTGTTGGGAATGTGGGGTAAGATGGATGTGGAAGGAGAAGATGGTGGTGGTGGAGGTGTTTGATAAGGAGGAGGAGAGGAAAGAGGTGGGTATGCAAAAATAGGCTGTGAGTGTCCAATGAGTGCTGATCGATGTGGAGGCACTGGAACATGAATATTTCCATAAGGTGCCGGTGGAGGTGGAGGCACTGGGACACATAAGTCCTGTCTAAATGTTGGCTAGGACATAGTATAATGACCAGAGGGTCCACTAGGTAATGCCATGGAGGCAAATTGTGGCACCAACAATTGATTCACACTCGGGAGAGATTAGGAGGAATACCCAGGCTGCAATGATTCCGAAAGTGTACGAGGAAAAGGTGGAACACCACCTAACCGAGGAAGAGATGAGGTCCTAACGGCTATGCCTAAGCTTGAAGAACTCCTCGGTGTGGTGAATAAAACACATGTGATCTTACATGAGAGGCAACATGCGGTGCACTTAATGGAGGCTAAATAGATGTGGCGGCAGAAGAAGAGGGTGGGATGGGAGGGAGATTAAACGGATTTGTGATAGATGTAGATGTGGGAAATAATGTGGGTTTCTTTTGTCCATTAAATGCATCAAATTGAAATAATGATGATGAAGATGAAGATGTACCTACTTCATTTTGATATTTGAAAGGAAAATTGTTTGAAGGAAAGGAAAGGGAAGGAGTACTCACATTTTCTTGTTTCAACTGCTTTCCTAGTCTTGAGTTCATAAAGAAATATCTGTCTCTCTCATTACTCAAAAACCATAATTTTTTTTGCGTATGTCCTTCATAATGAAAATCATCCATACCAATAGGAGAAGGGGAATCATCATTAACAGAATCTAAAATGGTAGACATACCTGTTGGGTTTCGCTCACGTCTATCCTCACAAAGAAGTGTCCGTGATTAGTAGGACACTGGGGCACTTTTTACTCTCGGTACGAGAGGTGTTTTCCCCTTGACTTATTCTCTTCTTTCGTATGTGCCTATGTTACACACTTACGAGTACTTATCATGTTTGGGTGTGAACACCCCCTACAACCCTAAGGTTTAAGGGTTGTACTTTGTACTTTCAGCTTACACTCTTTCAGTCTATTGCATTGGGTGTTGTGCTTCACTCTGCACACTGTCTACTGCACTCTCAACTGAGCTTCAATCTGTTAGAGAGGATCACAGCCAGGCAGGTGCAGTCCAGTCGGACTGCAGCAGTCGGACCTGCAGCAGTCGGACTGCCACGTGGCAGTCCGACTGCCTGCAGCCATTTTATTCCAGGCTGCGCCCTATTTTGGCGCCCCGTTCTAGGTGATTTTTCGCCTATTTATTGCTGACGTTTTCAGCAGTCTGGCCACTATTCTCTGTCGCAGATTACAGACCGGTGCCGTGCAGATTTCTGTCTCTGTTCACAGATTTCAGACAGCAGACAGTGCAGACTGCAGCAGACTTCGAGGTGGACAGCAGGTCGCATCGTCGAGGTGGAGACACGCAGTCCAGCGCACTGCGCCCGTGTATATCTTTGTATTCAGCATTCTTTATACAGCAGATCTTCATTGTACACTGTCTCTTTCTCTCCCTTTTCTCTCTGCGTTCTCTCTCTCTCAGTCCTACGCTTCCGCACCGCTGCACTCTGACATGGTATCAGAGCAGTGTTTGAGGGCTGATTGAGCGCAGAATCAACCTGAAGAGGAGTTTCCATCGCGACACAAATTTGCGTTTTTTGCGTTTAAGGGCAGACAGGAGGGCTGCGCCTTGAAACAAGGCTGAAACGAGTGTGGGCGCACAGGAAAGGAGTACAGGTGGTGGATTTGCTGCTGTTTACTGCTGTTTGATGCGGAGAAAGTTTGAGTTTTCAACCTAAAAGTGCAGGTTTTGCTTTTTCATCGCCTCCGGCGGGTGAAGAAGCTTCGGGACGCGGAAGAGCCTTAGCAGGCTGAGTTTACTCAGTCAGAGGGGGCTGCTTTTGCGTTTGAGAAGGCATTGCAGGTGAAGATGTCTACAGAGATGGACTTGGAGTTCCAGGCGATTATGGACCGGAAGGTGCCTGTCCTACCGGCTCTTCCTACAGATCAGAAGCTCGACGGCGACAACTACCGCATTTGGCGCGTTATGATGTTGGCCATTCTGGAGTCCTATGATTTGGTGGAGTTGGTACAGGAAGATATTGACCGGCCTTCGGTAAGAGATGAGTCCAAACTCTCTTCCGATGCTCATGCGGAGTTGGCCAGGGCCCAGTCTCATTGGGACAAACTGAATGCCAAGATTCGATCCTTTCTCTTTCTATCATGCACTACAGCCGTGATCGCTCACATCGAGCACTTGACGGTGGCTCGTGAGATATGGCTGGAGCTTGATCAAATGTACAATCGGATGACCCTGATGAAGAGGGTTTCTTTGGAGGTACAGATGCGGACCTTGTCCGTCAATAAGTCTTCTTCGCTAAGGGAACACATTAACAAGCTAAGGCAGCTAGAGATGCAGGTTCAGAATGCGGGGAAGCCAATTTCCTCCGAAGACATGGCGATTACACTCTTGTCCCAGTTGCCGCCACGATTCGGTACATTTTACTCTGCCCTTATTGCTTCGGGGCGAGAGTCTACTCTTCGGTGGGAAGAGTTGGTTCCTATGGTCTTGGACCAAGAGGAACAGCTAAAGGGACAGAATGCTTCCAAGACGGAGGCGTTGACAGGTCAAGCCTCTCAGAAGAAGGGGAAGGACCAAAAGAAGAAGAAGGGGGATAACAAGTCCAAGAAGGACAAGGAGAAGGACAAGGACAAAGACTCCACATGCCATATTTGTGGAAAGACTGGCCATTGGAAGAAGGATTGCCCTGACAAAGACTCGAAGGACACCAAGAAGAAGGAAACCAAGGATTCTGGAGTGGTGGCTGCACCCTCATCAGCTGCATTTCTACATTTAGTTGTCATTGAGGACGCTTCACCGAATGCTTCTGATGCTGCGATGGCGGCTTCCCAATCTCGAGAGTGGATTATTGATAGTGGTGCCTCACGGCACATGACTCCTTCATCAGATGGTGTTGCCCAGCTGCGACCTTCGCGTGGGCAGGTTCTCATTGGAGACAGCTCTTCAGTTTCTATTGCAGGTCGGGGTAAGATGCAGCTTATTCCGGATGGACGAGGTGGCACCCATACCTCAGAGGTTTTGCATGTACTAGGATTGGGGTACCATCTCCTTTCAGTTCATAAGATTTGCTCCCTTGGTCTTCTGGTGGAGTTTGACAATTCTACAGTGCGAGTCCTTGATCGTGAATCGAGGAAGGTTCTATCATCTGGATATGAGGAGAACGGCATTTACAAACTGAAGTCTTCCACTGCCCTCTCTACTCTTCTCCTTACCTCACAGTCACAGTCTGAATTATGGCATGCTCGGTTTGGTCACCTGAACTATGACTATCTTCGGAAGGCGTCACGTGGACAGCTTGTTCGAGGGTTGCCGGATATAGTGGTGAGCCAGCAGCCATGTGTCTCCTGCATACGGGGGAAGCAGCATCGGGATGCCATTCCCCACACAGCTTCGCGGCGGTCTACTTCACTGATGGAGCTAGTATCTACGGATCTATGTGGCCCTATGAGGAATGAGTCCCTGCGTGGGAGCTCGTACGTCATGCTGATCATGGATGACTACAGCAGGATGACATGGGCCTATTTTTTGGCACTAAAGTCAGAAGCTTTCTCGCACTTCAAGGATTGGCTTCTCTTTGAGGAGAACCGATCAGGCCGGAAGTTGAAGACCTTGCGATCCGACAAGGGAGGTGAATTTGTGTCTAATGAATTTGCTCGGTTTTGTGCAGATAGAGGAATTCACCAGGAGTTTGCCAATACCAATACTCCTCAAGAAAATGGTATTCTAGAACGGAAGAACCGCAGTGTGATCGAGATGGCGCGCACCATGATGGAGCACCGACAGACCCCTCAGGTTCTGTGGGCCGAGGCTGTCGCTACTGCAGTCCACATCCTTAACCGATCCCCTACTTCGGCCGTGGAAGGGATGACTCCATTTGAGGCTTATTTTGGGACGAAGCCAGATGTTTCTTACTTTCGAGTCTTTGGGTGTGATGCCTATGTTCACATTCCCAAGGCTCACCGTGACAAATTTGAAGCGGCTTCCCGAAAACAGGTATTTGTTGGCTACAGCTCCCAGTCCCAAGGCTACCGACTGTATGATCCCGTCAAGCGGGATGTATATACTAGCCGTGATGTGCGGTTTGTGGAGGTTCCGGCTTCTTCAACGGGTGAGGAGCATCCCGTTCTTGGAGATCCAGGGGAGAGTTTGGCTCCTTCTACAGTTCCACTGGAGCCTGTGCCGTTTGATTATGATTCTGTTTTTGACACAGAGTCTACTGTTCCACCGGATCCTTCTGAGGAGTTACCACCGGTGGACATTCCAGAGTCTTCTACTGATGGAGAACGACGAGGGGAGGTTCGGCCTCCTCCTCGCTGGGCCCGTGACACACTCCGTGATTCAGGGATCGAGGGGGTTCCTGAGGAGTGGGGACCGCAGGATGGTCCGCGGCGGTCACGGAGGCACCAGGCGCATTCTTCGGAGCTTGTGTGCTCCAATTATTGTTTGATGTCCCGAGTTATGTAGGATCGAGAGCCCACCTCCGTGAAGGAGGCTTTACAGTCCGCCCCATGAAAGAAAGCTATGGAAGCTGAGTTGGAGGCTATTGAGAGGAATGGCAGTTGGTCACTTGTGCCACGCCCCCCGAAGAAGAAGGTGATTGGAGTTAAGTGGGTCTTCAAGACCAAATATCTCAGTGATGGTACTTTGGATAAGCACAAGGCTCGCCTTGTTGCTAAGGGTTTTGCCCAGCGCCCAGGGATTGACTGTCATGACACCTTTGCCCCTACAGCTCGTATGGCAACCATTAGAGCTGTTCTTGCTTTGGCTGGCCATAGGAGATTGCCTGTTTATCAGCTGGATGTGAAGTCGGCCTTCCTGAATGGTGATTTGAAGGAGGAGATGTACGTAGAGCAGCCTCCTGGCTTTGGTTCTTCAGATGGGAAAGTCTACAGGTTGAAGAAGGCCCTGTATGGTCTCAAGCAGGCCCCGCGACCTTGGAACGAGAAGATTGATTCGTTCCTCCAGACTCAGTTGGGATATCGGCGGTCCAAGGCCGATCCGCAGCTGTATGTTCACACTTCCGAGGATGGTTGTGTGCTGTTTGTATTATATGTTGATGATTTGATTGTCACAGGTGATGATGCACAGCAGGTCAAGGAGACAAAGTCAGCTTTACATTGGACGTTCGAGATGACGGATTTGGGGCTACTCCATTTCTTTTTAGGACATGAGATTTTTCAGTCTCAGAGGGGGATCTTTCTCTCCCAACAGAGATATGTACAGGAGCTCTTGGTGTCTTTTGAGATGGAAGATTGTCGGGCCCTCTCTACTCCTATGGATCCGAACTGGAAGGCCACTTCCCACTCAGCTTCTCCTTTGGCGGATGCTTCCCGCTATCGACAGTTGATAGGGTCTTTGATTTGGCTTCTCAACACCAGGGTTGATCTATGTTTTGCTGTTGGGCTCTTGGCAGGGTTCATGAGTGAACCTAAGACGGTGCATTGGCAGGCTGCTCAGAGGATACTTCGGTATCTGAGGGGGACGTCTGATTTGGGGATTTATTACCCCGCAGGGACAGATGGGTCAGATCTTGTACTTGCAGGTTGGAGCGACTCGGATTGGGCCGGTGACGTGAACCACAGACGGTCTACAACAGGTTACTGCTTTACTTTGGGTGCAGGTGTTATTTCATGGAGTAGCAAGAAGCAGCCCACGGTAGCCCTTTCGTCTACTGAGGCGGAATATCGGGCCGCATCTTCCACCACATGCGAGGTTGTGTGGCTTCGGAGATTGTTGGAGGAGCTTGGGTGCCCCCAGACTCGTCCTACATTGCTGCGATGTGACAATGAGAGTTGCATTGCCTTGGCAAGGAACCCTGTTTTTCATGCCCAGACGAAGCACATTGAGATTCAGTACCACTTCATCCGAGAAAAGCTTCTGGATGAGACCATCACTGTGGAGTATTGCAAGACGGAGGACAATCTTGCGGATTTGTTTACGAAGGTGCTTCCTCAGGCTCTACTTCGGCAACATTCCAGATCCCTCAGGCTTCTGCCCTGCCCAGGCTCTGAGAGGGGGTGTTAGAGAGGATCACAGCCAAGCAGGTGCAGTCCAGTCGGACTGCTGCAGTCGGACCTGCAGCAGTCGGACTGCCACGTGGCAGTCCGACTGCCTGCAGCCATTTTATTCCAGGCTGCGCCCTATTTTGGCGCCCTGTTCTAGGTGATTTTTCGCCTATTTATTGCTGACGTTTTCAGCAGTCTGGCCACTATTCTCTGTCGCAGATTACAGACCGGTGCCGTGCAGATTTCTGTCTCTGTTCACAGATTTCAGACAGCAGACAGTGCAGACTGTAGCAGACTTCGAGGTGGACAGCAGGTCGCATCGTCGAGGTGGAGACACGCAGTCCAGCGCACTGCGCCCGTGTATATCTTTGTATTCAGCATTCTTTATACAACAGATCTTCATTGTACACTGTCTCTTTCTCTCCCTTTTCTCTCTGCGTTCTCTCTCTCTCAGTCCTACGCTTCCGCACCGCTGCACTCTGACACAATCTTCTCAGTCTCTCACATTTGGTATCAGAGCTGAGTTCAACTAAGTTCAGCTCTGCTCAGCCTCCAGGAGTCCCCGCTCAATCCAGCTTTGCTCCATCAGCGGCCTCACCAGCAGCGCCTCAGTGAAAGACTGCCAATGCCCCCTGTAACAGCTCGACTTGCTTCTTGGAGTCTCCCAGCCAACGCCAATAGTCTTCGCTTGGACTGCCTGCGCCGCCCTAGTCTCCTGTCCTAGCGCCCTCGCCAGTCTGATTGTAGCACCGTCCTTGTCTGACCACGTTGCTCCAACCTGCTGCACCCGCCCGCCAGTCTCCAAACGCCCCTGTGGCGCTGCGCCGCTTCTGTCTATAGCGCTGTCTTCCTGTACCACCTGATGCCTGGAGGAAGTCGCCCCCTACCCTGCAGTGCAACGCCCTATGGTGCCCTTCCTACCAGTGCCGTTAGTTGCTGCATACGATTGTAGCACCTTTGGCTTGTCATGCCTCAGTAGCACGTGGTCCAATGCACCTCCAACAAGAGCCACTACGACAGTCAAATTCAGGGTAAAAAGACATTTAAAAAAAATCGATTTTTTATTTCAAATCTTATTCGTAGGAAAGCATTGTGCTTGGGCAGCACATCTTTGCATTTGCAAGTGTTTGGGATACATCTCATGTAGAGATTTTGTGAAATTTTGGGGCTTTTGGGCTTTGTGAAGACATTGGCAAATGTATTACAGTCTCAGTCTGAAATAGATTGTTTTTGATAATGTTGGGGCAAGAAATTTTGGGATTTTTACTCATTCAGTATTACTGAGCATTGAATGCACCTTGGATTGCATGCATTACAGATAGTTTTGATAGAGTGTACCTTAGTGTACTAATTGTAGCACGCTATTCGTTGTAATTTGTGGAAATTTTGAAGATTTTCAGGTTGGTCTAGCTTGGACATTGCTATTTTGCCTCTTTTGGTATTGATTATCATGGCAAATTAGGGAGGGGATGTATTTACCTATGTATCCAAGGAGGACAGATTAGATGGTAACAACTATTCACTTTGGTTCTTCATGATGAAGAATGTGCTAGTTGCGAAAAATCTTTGGGACTATGTCAGCGGAGAAGTTAGGCCCACAGTTGTGGCTCCTGCTATTCCTCTAGGAGGACGTGGATAGTGGGGACCTCAGCCTGTTTAGCCCGCTCCACTTCAGCTACTTTCCCAAAGATCGGCAGGTCAAAAAGCATGGGATACACAGGATGCACAGGCTTTGTTGTTGATTACATTGGGAGTTCAATGGTCCATCATCCCTCACATTCGGTCTGCAGCTTCTTCACGAGAAGCTTTGCTAACTTTGGAGCATATGTTTGTTAGTAAGAATGAGACCCACATCTCTTTCTTAAAGAAAGAGCTTGAGACATTGAAGATGGATGAGGGTGATTCTATACAGGATCACTTGAACAAAATTCAAGACTTGCGTGAGCAACTTATGAATGTCGATGAGTACTGCTCAGATGCACAACTGATATCTATCACATTAAACTCATTACCTCCTTCGTACTTGGCTTTTCATACAACCCTAAATCTCACCATGCGGATTGCCCCACAACCGATTACTTTTCCTCAGTTAATCAGTTTGCTTCTATAGGAGGAGCAAACAAGAAGAATAGTTGTGTGGATGCCATAGCCTCTCAATAGGCTTTTATGCCAGGACACAAGGACAAAAGCAGCCAAGTAAAGAATGCTCTGCAGAGTTTTGGGACTTAAGGTACTTCACAGGATAATAAAAAACAAGGGGCATGCAAGCCAAGAAGGGCAAATGCCATTATTGTAAGAAGCCGAGCCACTACATCACTGAGTGTAGAAAGCACATCACCAAGGAGAAGAAAAGGAGTCAGGAATGTTTGTTTTTGATGCTCCTTCCACTACTACTGAGTCAAAGTCCTTTGTTGCAGATAGGGACTATTGCTTTTACACATGCAGTTATGACTCTTCTTGGGTTGAGAGAGCATTTAACTCTACTGAGGATGCAGACACTTGGTTTTTTGATAGTGGTGCTTCTAGGCACATCACATATCGTAGAGATTTATTTGCTTCTGTTGGTGTAGCTCGAGTTGGCAAGTCTATTCAGTGTGCCAACAATGCATCATACCATGTTAGAGGTATTGGGGAGATTGTGCTCACAGCCATTGATGGCTCTATTCTCCACCGACAGGATGATTTGTTTGTGCTAGGTATAAAGAAGAATTTGCTCTCTATTTCTTCTTTGGCACGTTGTGGATTGGAGGTCACCTTTGATGATGACAAATGCACGGTGAGAGATAAGGAACACATGACTTTGGTCTTGACTGGCACTTTATGTCATGGGTTATATGAGTTGGATGCTCTTTTAGTTGATCAGTTAGCATACTTAGTATCCACTCTTACTCTTGCTATGTTACAGGCAGAGTTATGGTATCGTACACAGATGCTAGATGGATCACCTCTTTTGGAGAGACCTCCTCAGCACTTGTGCGAAGGATGTATTTTGGGGAAAATGCATCGGTTTTTTCGTTTCCTTGTTGCTTTTAGAGCCACAGCCAGGTTACAGTTAGTGCATTCAGATGTATGTGGCCCTATGCAAACAAAGTTATTGGGTGGATGTTACTATTTTGTGACTTTTAGTGATGACTTTACTCGCTTCTGTTGGGTCTATTCTATGGTTAAAAAGTTAGAAGTGTATGATGCATTTTTTGGCTTTTGTAGCACTTGTTGAGAACCAATCTGGTTGTAAAATAAAGACTCTTTGTTCGGACCGAGGGGAGGAATATATATCCTCTATGCTGAATTCTTTTTGAAGCAGAAGGGTGTCAGTTCAGTACTGCTTATACTCCACAACAGAATGGGATTGCAGAGAGGAAGAACGGTCACTCATGGAGATGGCCAGATGTATGTTGAAAGCAAAAAGCTTGCCACACAGTTTTTGGATGGAAGCCGTAATGTGTGCTTGCCATGTTTTAAATAGATGCCCCACCAAAGCATTAAAGAATGTTATGCCTTTTGAGGCTTGGAATAGCTAAAAACCTTCTGTTGGGCACTTTTGTACCTTTGGGTGTCTTGCATATGCACACATTCCTCAGGCACTTAGAAAAAAGTTGGATAATAAGGTTGTCAAATGCATTTTTGTGGGATATAGTAGTGAGAGAAAAGGCTACAGATTCTATGATCTTGTCTCTAAAAAGGTATTTGTCAGTAGTAGGGATGTGCTCTTTGATGAAAAATTAGAATTATCCCTTGTTGGTTTTGACACATATCAAGTTGCCTGTGATGTATTTGAAGGGTTACTGCCCATTTCATTTGGTAATTTGCCTGGAGTTTTAGCAAGTGAACTTAATGTTCAGCCATCTGCTCCAAATTGTGTCAGAATTTGCTTGAGGAGTGCAGCAAACGACATTTTTAAATTTTGAAATTCATTTGCAGATCAGAAAATTTCTGCAATCTTGGGATTTTCATTGCTAACTGTGGTTAGTCAATTTGGGACTGCAAATTATGGCTGGAAACAGTGACAACAGTAATCTTTTGCACATTAAGAAGCTTGAGGGTGCACATAATTTTGCAATTTGGCAAAAACAATGCTACAATGTCTTGGTGCAAAAGAAACATGTAAAGCCCATCAAAACAAAGGGAATCAAACTAGCAAACATGGAACAAGACGAGTGGGATGGCTTTGATGAGCTTGCCTGCTCTACCATTGAGCTCTCAGTGTCAGACAACTTGCTCGTTAACATTGAGAAGCTGAATTCGGCATATGCAATGTGGCAAAGGCTTAAAGGATTGTATGCTCACAAAAGTGCAGCCAGCAAGGTTTATTGGCTGAAAAAACTAATGGACTTTTTCGCGTGAAAGAGGGTACAACCATGTCTGTACATTTGAACGAGTTTAACTCAATTTTCAGTCAGCTGATTGCTTTGGATTTTCATATTGATGAAGAGTTCAAAGCTACCTTCTTGCTATGCACTTTACATGAAAGTTGGAATATTTTCATGACAGCTTTGAGTAATTTGAATGCTCAGCTGTTATACTTTGATGTGGAGAGTTCTTTGCTGATGGAAGAACTCAACATGCAGAATAACTCAGCAAACAAGTCTTCAAATGCATTACATACTAGAGGCAGATTTCAACATAAGAGCAGTTTTGAAAATAGAGCATGCAACAAATCTCGTGGAAAGAATGTGGAGTGCCATCATTGTGGCAAAAAGGGGCACTACAGAAGGGATTGCTTTCAATTGAAGAAAGAGAAGGGCAAAAACAAAAACAACGAAGCCAACAAGGCTGAAAATAAGGATAGCAAGCCTGTCAAAAAGAGCAATGTGAAAATAGAAGAGGTTAATGTAGTCACTCATGATAATGACAGTGATGGTGATGTACTTCTTGCTTTTTCTTTGAGTGCACATGTATTGATTGTAGATTTTGAGGATGATATGCACACTTGGATACTTGATTCACGTGTGTCCTTTCATGTCACACCACATCATGAGTGGTTCTCTGACTACAATGGTGGTGTACATGGTGTTGTCCACTTGGGGGATACATGCATGTAAAATTGCAAGCATTGGCAGTGTGAAACTAGAATTTCAACATGGCTCTGTGTTTGTTTTGCATAATATGAGACATGTACCTCAGCTCAAGAAGAGCTTGATAAGCATAGCATAACTAGATGATGAAGGCTATCACACCACCTTTGGGGATAGCAAATGGAAAATTTGTGAGGGCTCTTGCATTGTTGCCAATGGGTCCAAAAGTGATACCTTGAATCTCTTGCATGTATCTAGTGTGCATGACCATGTAGTCACCATAACCGAGCAGCTAAGTGTTTCTTTGTGGTATAGCCGGTTGAGACACGTGAGTCAATCTGGAATGAAAGTACTCTCTCGTTTGGGTTATTTACCGTCTTTGAGGTATGCTGACCGTGCGATCATTGTATTTATGGTAAATATGCTCAAACATCACATAAAAAATCTCTTTCTCTAAAGTCTTCACCTTTAGAATTGGTACATTCAGATGTATGTCAAATGCAAGGATTATCTTTAGGGGGGAAGAAGTATTTCATTACCTTTGTTGATGATGCCACATGCAAAGTATGGGTTTATCCAATCCGTTGCAAAGACAAGGCCTTGGATAAATTTAAAAAATTCATGGCACTTGCTGAAAATCAGACTAACAGGACATTAAAATGCATTCGCTCTGATAATGGTGGGGAATATGTGTCCAAAGCCTTTCAGGACTTTTGTGATAGCAAAGGGATTAAAAGGGAGCTTACTATTCCTCATAATCCGCCCTAAAATGGTGTTGCAGAGCGCATGAATCGAACCATTCAAGACAAGGTCTATACAATGCTATCACATGCTGCTTTACTCTATGGATTTTGGACAGAGGCTGTTATGACAGCCGTACATTTGATTAATCGGTCACCAAATAGGTCTTTGGGGAGGGGAGTTTTCCAAGAAGTGTGGTCGGGCAAGTCACTTTCATATGCACACTTGAAAGTGTTTGGCTGCGAGGCATTTGTGCACATACGCAAGGAAGAACGCAGCAAACTTGAGCCAAAGTCTTGTAAATGTATTTTCCTAGGATATGGTGATAAAGGTGAAATGGGGTATAGATTATGGGATCTCGAGAAAAGAAAAGTAGTATGCAGCAATGATGTCATCTTCCGGGAAGATCGCATGCACAAACACCCCGAAAGAACAGAGGAGGTCCTAAGGGTTGTATTCTGGGAGGATGTACCAATAGGACAGCAAAGAATGCTCGTTAGATAGCAGCAAATACTTGCTGAAATTGTCCCTGAAAATGCAGGGAATGATGCTGTAAATGATTAGCAAGCTCTTGCCCATGATATCCCACAAATTTAGCAAGAATATGTGCACTTGGAACAACCTGAACCAGTTATACAGCAAGCTGTACCTGCAGAACAAAAAGCTGTTAATGCAGATTTACAGGCTGAACATCCAACAAATATTGACCACTGGGTCCATAGGTAGACAAGAGTGTAAAAACAACCAAATAGATTTGTTCATGGAGTAAACTATGTGGTTGATTATGTCATGTTAACAGATTGTGGTGAACTGTCATGCTTCCAATAAGCAATGGATAGATAGGATAATAAGAAATGGCAAAAAGTAATGCTATCAGAGATGGAATCTCTCATGAAGAATGGTACTTGGGATTTGGTACTTTTGCCAAAAGGACAAAAAGTGCTACCTTGCAAATGGGTTTACAAAATGAAAGTCACTTTTGGTTCTTTGCCCAAGTACAAGGCACGCTTGGTTGCTCAAGGGTACAAGCAAGAAAATGGAATTGATTCTGATGAAATCTTTTCTCTTGTTGTCAAAATGATTACTTTGCGAACCATCTTGGGCTTCGTTGCATCTGAGGACATGGAACTCATATAGATGGATGTATAAACCACCTTCTTACATGGTGATCTGCATGAGGAAATCTATATGAAGCATCCTGACGATTTTGTTGCAAAGGGAAAAGAGCACATGGTATGTAAACTTAACAAAAGTTTGTGGGCTGAAGCAGGCACCACGCGAATGGTATCACAAATTTGATACATTCATGCGGTACCACACAAAGTCTGACATTCCTCCTATGCATTGCATGTTTTCATCCTCTTTGTCCTAGGGCACTTGGGCAAGTGAACAATTTCCCCACGAGGGACACTGCCCAAGTGGCACCTGCTGCATGAGCATTCTTTAGCATGTAGCATTGCATCTCCACCTCACTCTTCTCTTGTTCCCCTTTTTTTTTTTGGGCCTGAGAGGGGGTGTTGAGAAACCCTTAACCCTTCACCCGCAGTTTGCGTTTTTGCGTTTTTGCGTTTTGCGTTTAGGGTTTGCAGCCCAAAAAAGGGGTGCCATCCTAGACTGACTATGCCTATTTATAGGCCACTCTCTCATTTATTCATGACGGCTGATTCATTCAGTTCGTCACCTCTTCTCTCCAGCCTCTCCACTATCCTCACACCCCTTTAGGAGAACATTGCGGTTCGTGGTTCGTGGTTGTCTTCATCATCTTCCTTGTGTTACGGCACCCTTGTTCCCTTGTATCACATTCACTCCATGATTCAGATCTTCATCATTCCATTCATCAGAGTTTCTTCTCTCTTCTCTTCTCTTCTCCATGTTTGCCGAGTTCACTCCGTGTTCCTCCCCGCAAACCCTATTGTCTTGCTGGTACGTCATCTTTTGATATACCTTATGCTTTAGTTGTTGGTAGCTTGATGTATGCTATGGTTGCTACACGTCTTGACATTGCATTTGCGGTGGGAGTGGTTAGCAGATACATGGCATATCCTAGCAAAAAGCATTGGGAAGTAGTGAAGGGTATCATGAGATACCTTAAGGGCACAAAGGATTTGTGTATCTTCTTTGGTAAGCAGAAGTCATCTGTTGTTGGTTTTACGGATGCAGACTATGCTGGCCATCCTGACTGTAGGAAGTCTACTTCAGGATATGTGTTTGTGTTCACAGGAGGAGCAATCTCTTGGATATCTAGGCTGCAAAAGTGTGTTGTATGATCTTCTACAGAGACAGAATATGTGGCTGCCACAGAGGCATGCAAAGAGGCTTTATGGCTTTCACATTTGGTGAGAGGTTGGGATTACAGAAGTTCCTATCCTCCACTGTGACAGTCAGAGTACTATCATGCTAGCAAGGGATCTTGTCTTTCACACAAAGACAAAGCACATACAGATGAAGTATCACTTTATTAGGGATGTACTTGATAGCAAAGGCATTGAGCTTGTCAAGGTACATATAGATGATAATCCTGCAGACCTCTTGAAAGGTCTTCCAGCCGAGCGGTTTGTTCATTGCCGCCAGATGATGGGGGTTGGATAGTATATGTGTCTTTCAGCTTTGTACATATATACACTTAGCTGATTCTTTCCTCTATCTTCAGACACGTTGCTTTTAGGTGGGAGGTTGTTGGGAATAAAGGCTCACCGTGCCTTTTACCATGTTCGGGTGTGAACACACCCTTCCACTTTGTACTTTATATATATTTAAAACCTAAAATGTGGGACTTTCGTTATTGTACTGTATACCCATTGTGTCGTGCTCACTCTCTCACTCTACTGCTCTTAACTCTCTGTACCTTCACTCTCAGCTCAGCTCATGCATAGACTCCAAAACAACACAGGAGAGAAAACAACAAATGCAGGCTGTAGGAGAGAGAGACTAAAAACGCAGGAAAAACCAACAGTAGTAGTTAGCATGCTGAAATCAGTTCCGAACATTGTGTGGCAAGTTGGAAACAAGCGCCAGATTGTTGTAGACAGCAACGGCCAACTTGGACTGCGATGTCCTTTGCGTTTCGGGGTTGTGGGTAGCAAGCTGAAATACTTGAAATCTGCAAAAATGAGATTAAGGCTGAATGGAGGGCAGCATATCTATTTATATAAAGTTTGGGCCCTCCCAAGTGGGTTTGTGCTTATGGGATACAAACATCTCTAGGAACACATTTCTTTTTAAATAAACAAGGTTTCTTCCTTAATTAAGTAGGTTTTGGGGCTGTTTAAGTGAAGCTAATGCATTTTTAGCTCAACACCCAGCAGTTGCCACTATTTGCAGCCACTTATAGGAAGAGATATTCACTGGCATCCTTGCGCTTTTTTCTCCAGTCGGCTGCCCAGTAGTCATCTTAACACCAACCATCATTCTGGGGATATTTCTGTGAGAGTGCGCAACGGAAGAAGAAACACGAACACAGAGGGAGAGAGAGAGAAAGCAGAAAATGAAGGAAGAAAATCTGCACTGACTGAAATGAATGCTGAGTACACTGAAATGGACTGATCAGTCCCTGCACGCAGCCCGAAGCGTCAGTGAGGGCACCAGATCAGGCTGATGATGACGGCAGCACCGAAGACGGAGTCGGAGTGTGCACCTGCCAAAGAAGGAGGGAAGATGATAATACAATTGACTGCCAAGTGGGAAATGGCTATAAATAGCGAAAAAACCCAAAAACTGGCCGACCTGAAATTTGAGGCCATAAATATGTCCGACCAGCATTTAATGCTGGTAAAAATGCCAGGAATGCTCAGAAAAATCTCGGAAAGGTGGACAATGTCTGGCAGGTGAGGCAGGCTGAAGAATGCAGAAACTGCCCCGGGAAATGCGCATAAAATCTTGACTGGAGGAGAAAATGCACTGAAATGCAATAAACTGAGTGCTCTAAAATGAGCTACCTCCTCTGTCAAAACAAGTGATAGACAAGTCAGAGCTCCTAAAGTCCTCATCTGACTCAGATTGAGGCTCACAGGCAAGAGATGACAAGGCATGACAAACATGACTGCTAACACCCCCTCTCAGATCTTGGATATGGCAGAAGGCCAAGGAAGAAACGGATCCTGGGGTGGCAAGAGGAATGCCAAGGTTGATGAAGATTGCCGATGAAGAAACTCCTCGCGATCCTATGAAGCCCCCTCCAAAACAGTAGGGGCTAGGAAATCCACAGCCGCATCACCGAGATCGTCCCCCTCTGAAAGGGATGGGAGGTACGAGGGAACCACCGGAGGAGAGGATGGGGGATGGGAAGGAACCTGTGGAAAAGAGGGTGCACAAGTGGAAACAGGTGTAGCAATAGATAACTGCCTCGGAGGTCCTTGCATAAGAGAAGGGGAATGGAGCCTATAAAGCCCGCTCTCCTGCCAACCTGTCGCAATGACAACCCCTGTAGAAGAATCCTCAATAAAACGGCCTGCTCAGTGAAGACAACCCGGGTACCAAGCCTAGTAAGGCCATAGACTGAGAGGAGTGGAAAGCCCAAGTTAGGAACATAAAGAGACTGGGAAAGGGAGCGCGACGCGCGGTTGGGAAATAAATGCAAAGTGCCAACACCACAAATAGGCACCGAAACAATGTCACCACAGTGACTGAACCCTCAGAAGGGCATAGATTCTGCAACAAATCACCTCGGGGAGTCATATGACTAGAAGCTCCACTATCAACCAGCCAAGGCCTCTCAGAAGATGAGGCAACCATTGAAGAAGGCTCCTCCAAGTCAACAATATGAAGGAACACTGACTCATGGGTAACCGCTGGAGTAGAGGTAGAAGGCTCAGATGTTTTAGCTCCATCCTTCACTCCTGGACGAAGGTGAGGGTACTTCTTCCAACATTTCTCCTCTGGATGTGTCCCCTTCCCACAGTATGGGCATTTAGGCTTCTCCGAGTCGGAGTCAGAACCTGAAGAACTCTCCTGTCTTTTAGCCTGTGACTTCCCTTTCTTTTGTGTCCCCCCTCTCGAACGTGCAACAAAAGCTTTGATGGAGGTGGATTCACTGGCTACCTCTTTGGCGCGCTCGTCATGCTCCAAAACAAGCGGGGCAAGCTCCTCCCATAGAAGCTTCTCACGGGTCCTCGATGTAAGAAGGCTGGTGTAGAAGACATCAAAACGGGGAGATGGCAGCTGAGTCAAAAGAATCATGGCCATATCCTCGGAAGAGATAATCCTGTCAAGGGACGCAAGCTCATCCCTCATGTCCTCCAACCTGTTGATATGATCCTTCATGGAAGAAGAATCATCAACAACGAGCATCCATAATTTCTTCTCGAGAGTAATCCAATGGGAAAAAGTCTTCTGATGGTACAAAGAAGCAAGCTTTGTCCACACTTCTGCTGCTTTCCGCAACCTGCGCACATGCACTAGGAGAGAATCTTGTAAGCTCATAAAGAGGAAAGATCGAGCTCGTGAGTTGAGCCGATCCCGTAAGGCCGCATGGTCCATCAATGATCCAACGGTGGGATTCTCCAGTGGACGGGAAACAGGGTGGGTAACAAACTCCCAAAGATCGAAGGTATCAAGGATACACTCCACCTTACACGACCAAAGCAAGTAGTTGGAACCATCAAGCCGGTCTTCTTTGGGCAAAGAAGGAAGTATGGGCACCTGTATAGAGGGTGCCATGGAAGGCATATGAAGGCGAGCAGAATGAGCCTTTTGTGAAACATGGAGAGAACGGGGAATAGAGGGATCTCGGTCAAATGGGCTAGGTGACCTCTGGTCGTCGCGTGAACTAGCACGAAAGTCTCTCCGTCTCTCAGAGGAAGGAATAGAGACCTCATTCTCTGAATCAGCAAAGAACTGGTGATAAGATATCTTCGTACATATCTGCAATCACCAAACAATCTGCAACCAGCAGATAGTCAAGATGGAGCCGCCTATGTTAGAAAAGACCTAGAAGATGCTGTCGCCTGCAAGAGGAGAGAGAAAATGCTGCCGCTTGGAGAAAAAAACAGTCGCCTATCCTCCAGATGATGACGCCTTCTCCTCTGCTGATGTTGACCACCTCCTGTTGGCTGCGTTTGATGCAAACGCAGGTTGCAAACACCTAGAAAACTGTCGCCTACTCCTCCTGATGCTGCAAAACAACAAAACGCAGGTATGGAAGGCTGCGTTTCAGCCTGGACAGCACCGCCAAGGGCTGGAAAGGAGGGAAGAAAGGCTGCACTTGATGGTGTCCTCCTCTGCAATGGAAGCTCTCCTCTGTGCTCTCAGTTAGGCGATGATACCATGTGAGAGTGCACAACGGAAGAAGAAACACGAACACAGAGGGAGAGAGAGAGAGACAGCAGAAAATGAAGGAAGAAAATTTGCACTGACTGAAATGAATGCTGAATATACTGAAATGGACTGATCAATCCCTGCACACAGCCTGAAGCGTCAGTGAGGGCACCAAATCAAGCTGATGATGATGGCAGCACCAAAGACGGAGAAAGATGACGGAGTCGGAGTGTGCACCTACCAAAGAAGGAGGGAAGATGATAATACAACTGACTGCCAAGTGGGAAATGGCTGAAAATAGCCAAAAAACCCAAAAACTGGCCGACCTGAAATTTGAGGCCATAAATATGTCTGACCAGCATTTAATGCTGGTAAAAATGCCAGGAATGCTTAGAAAAATCCCGGAAAGGGTGGACAATGTCCGGCAAGTGAGGCAGGCTGAAGAATGCAAAAACTGCCCCGGGAAATGCGCATAAAATCCCGACTGGAGGAGAAAATGCACTGAAATGCAATAAACAGAGTGCTCTAAAATGAGCTACCTCCTCCGCCAAAACAAGTGATAGACAAGTCAGAGCTCCTAAAGTCCTCGTGTGACTCAGACTGAGGCTCACAAGCAGGAGATGACAAGGCATGACAAACATGATTGCTAACAATTTCAGCGTATCCTTCATCTTCTACAACTTGTAAGTATTGTGTTTTGCTCCCTCTACTGCTTTTCTCCCCCTTCTAGTGTCTACTTCGACATTTGCACATGAAAATAGTTGGAAACCTACATTGCACAATGTGAGCACACCTAAACTGACTGAAAAAAGAAATGGGTGCTCTAGAAAGAGCTACCTTCTCCTTCAAAACACATGACAGACTGAATGTTAGAGCTCCTAATGTCCATGTCTGACTCAAACTGAGGCTCACAGATAGGAGATGATAGTGCATGACTAACATGACTACTAACACCCTCTCTCAGATCCTTGATGTGGTTGATGGCCGAAGAAGATGCGAATCCGAGGGTGGCAAGAAGAGTGCCAATGCCGATGAAGTCCCACGGTGTAGACTGTTGATGAAGAAGATCCTCATGGTTCTAGGAAACCCTCTTTGAAACATTAGAGGCTAGGGAATCTATAGCCATATCACTGATATTGAAACCAGCCTTCCTTTCGTGGATGGGTGGTTTTCCTTGATTACAACTTAGTTACAACAACAACATGGCTCTAGGAAACCCTCTCTAAAACATCAAGGGCTAGGGAATCTACAGCTGCATCACTAATATTGAAACTAGCCTTCCTTCTGTGGATGAGTGGTAATTCCCTGATTACAACTTAGTTACATTAACATTTATTACAAAACTGAGAAATGCAAATTAACTCACAATCTTGGACAATGGACACCCTATTGGCCCCAAAATTGACGCCTTTCGGTATTTCTTTAACTTAATTGAAGAAGTTGGTATACAATGGGATTTTCCCAATCCCTTTTGGTATTCCAACTTCCTTTGTTGTCCAAAATGACTAGCAAGTCTTCAATCTAATTTGCCCCTTGATGTGGGCAGTCAATTGGCCTTCATCTGCTTTGATAGAGATAGAAAATGCCTCAAATTCATTGATTTGCTAGTCCCTCCACTTGAATTTGATTGAAAACAGTTTCAGTCTTGTTGAATCCAAGTCTTGGAGCTTTCAATTTTTGTCATGATTCTTGAGGTTGCTACTAAACCCTAATTTCTGCTGTATAGATTAGGGTTTACAATAGAGAAATCTGAAATTTCTCAATTTGTGGTGATCTCAATTCTGTAATCTTTGAAGCAAGGCTGTATAAAGGCTTGGAGATGAGAGAGAATGTTGAGGAGAGAGAAAATTCAGACTTTCTTTGCGAAGGACTGAAGAAAATCAGTCATTTACTACTGCTGCTCTGTCTCAACAGCTTGTAGATATTGTCGCTTGCTGTTGGGAATCCTCTCCTTGTTGACACTTACAATAAGTGCTGCCACTAGCAGCCCGGATGCTGTTGCTTGTAGTTTGGGGGTCCCCAGGAGTTGTCATCTGTTTATTGCTGGAAAATGGAGGAAAAGTACCCAATCAGCTCCAACGACTCCCCATGATTCATCACAACAGAACGATCACGCTTTTCCTCTTCTTTAGCCTCCCACCAGCCTTCATGGATAAGTTTGCCAAATGGTAGTCTTTCCAAATAGTTTTTTCAGCATTATTCACAATTAAATATGAATTTTCAGTCTTTAAATACTGAAAATCAATCTAACAATTATTTTGGTGTCCAAAATAATAATTTGACAGGCCAATAATTAAATTGGCTAGGCAACTTTCTTTCCCGAGTGTCTTTGCTCCATCTTTGACCATTAGATTGGTGTTAGGTACCTTTAAATGCCATTTTTCTAGTGTCACCAATTGACACTTATGGCCAAATAAATGACCTAGGCCAACAACTTGCACCAGATACCACCAAGTACTTGTGCAGCATAACTTATAGCAACTTTTGCTTTTGACATCCTATGATTTCCTTGAGTCCTGTGCTCGTAAATTTACTCTAACCCTAGTCACACCTCTCATGTGCAACATTTACTTATCCATGTGATTAAAAATTAATCCAAATGTTAAGTGAGGTTTCAAAAATGCATGTCCTCATGACAAATGTTGTCCTCTTTTGAAAAGAGAGGTACAAGGGAACCACTAGTGGAGATGGTGGGGGATGGTATGAAACCCATGGAATAGATGGTGGACCACTGGGAATTGGTGCAACAATAGACAACCGCCACGGAGGACTCTGTATAAGAGAAGGGGAATGGAGCCTATATAGCCCGCTCTCCTGCCAACTTGTCTCGCTAAAAGAGCTCTTGAAGAAGAATCTTCCATAAGGATGGTTTGCTTGGTGAAGACAATTTGGATATCAAGTCTAGTAAGGCCATAAATTGAGAAGAATGGAAAGTTCGAGTGTGGAACATGTAGGACTTCTAAAACGGAGCTTGATGAATGGGTTGGCAATAACGGCAAAGTCCCAACACCATTAATAGGCACCGACAAGATGTCACCAATAGTGAGAAGACCCTTAGATGGACCAAGATCCTGTAGCAAATCTCCTTGTGGAGTCATATGTCTCCAAGTGCCGTTGTCAATAAAGCAAGGCCTCTTAGAGGATGAGGCATCCATTGAAGAAGGCTTCTCCAACATATGGTTATGAAGAAATAAACTCATGGGTGACAACTAGTGTAGAGATAGAGGAATGCTGAGATGATTTAGCTCCATCCTTTGCTCTCAGACGACTACATCTGCAAGAAAATAGTTGTAGATGTCTAGCCTTTGTCCAAAGCACTTGTAAAACGCATTGCTCTAGAAAGAGTTGCCTCCTTGGTCAAAACACAACAGACTGAATGTCAGAGCTCCTAATGTCCTGATTTGACTTAGATTGAGGCTCATAGGCAAGAGATGACAATGCATGACAAAGATGACTGCTAACAGCATCTTACTAGAGAGAGGGATTTTGGGAGCACTTTGTTGATTGGCCACAGCCCGTGTGGCTGTGCACATGCTTGGCTTTGGTATATGGATTCTATTTCCAAAGTTCATTATTACTAAGTTCATGTGATCTTGTTCTTTCATTCAGTTCTTTGTGTATACAACAGCTTCATTGCTTTGCTTTTGTTACTCCACATCTATGTGACAATGCACACATTTGCAAATGCTTGGACAAATTACTCAAAATTTTCAGGGCCTAAATATGGACATGCGAGACATACTTGTTGATAACTGAAATGGAAGTTTCTATTGCCGTTGCATTGCTAAAAGCCACTAAATATTTTTCTCTGTAACCATTAAATGGTGCTTACCAAATATAGGGCGAGGTATAGTTCAGCCCAATGCAGCCAAACATGCTTGAGGATGCATATGTGGTTACTTCAAGTATGTTAAAATATATGGTGGGTAGTAGCCCAAATTTAGGGTTATGTATGAGGTTTTAGCTCACGGCAGCCAAAGATACTTTCATACTAGTTTATGTATGTGTCACCTTTGTGGATGTGAGAAGCTATGATGGGGACTAGGCCAATTGCTCTTTTGCCTAGAAGATGCGGTTATCTGGCCCTGATGCTGCTCTTAGCTGCCATCTTCTCCTTGCTCTGTAAAGTATGATGTAGTGAACTTTGTATTCTACTTCTTTGTCAGCAGTACCATCTTTCTTTAACATTTTGAAGCCAAGGGCTTATTTAGAACTTACACAAAGTAAGCTTTTGTAGTAAGGTTGCTTGTGGCTTTTTTCTTCTTTCCCATTTATAGCACAGTCAAGGATGATTTCCACAATGTGATCTAAACTAGATCCAGAAACGTCTTATCTTTCTTGGCAAACAAAACATCGCATCAATCAAGACCAAGCCCAAGCTTGGTTCTAAGTTCATCTGACTTTCTATTGGAAACAATTTTAGTGCAGGTCATAGCTCTTTTGTCTGTTTTTATTCCCTGGACTCCAGATCATCTGTATACCCTACTTACTATGTTTCATGTTAATTCATGTCATTGGAAAGAGAGATTCGAGAACATAAAATTTTTAATGTGCTTTAATGGGGCCGATGGATGTCATATAGCACATGTTTGCCGAGAAATTTTGTAATGCTAGTTATACAGTCAATGCTTAGTATGTCAAGAATAGCAAGTAGATCGTGAACATAATGTCTGGTTACCGTGTTCATCTCCTGTCCAAGTAAGGCCTTCTATTTATTTACTTGTGGACCTGGCTTATAGTATGTAAGGCTTAGAAATTTTGTAATGCTAGTTATACTATATCAAGAATAGCAAGTAGATCATGAACATAATGTCTGGTTACTGTATTCACCTCCTGTGCAACTCGTGGACCTGGCTTATACTTATCTAAGGCTTAGCTATCAGGTGGTCTCTGTTTGTTGTCCCACATTGTCTGGACTTTTATTTCACAATCTGAGACAATTGATCTGGTGATTTTCTTCTTTATGTGGTTGGGTAGTTGTCCAGATCATGCAAGCTGCTTCTCATTTCTTATTGTTCAAAAAATGTGAAAGCTTTTGGTAGATATCACCTTTGTCAAGAATTTTCCATTTCCTTTGATACCGAGTTATGCACAAGTCTGGTCTTTGTTAGGGCTGAAAATGTACTCAATTATTGCTTGTTCTGCCACAGAGATGCTGCAGGAGATGACTCAGGCTGGTCTTGGAGCCCGCTTCCGGCCCCTCCTTTACAAAAGGTCCCTAGAAAATCTAGAAAAAAGGAAGGGAATAGAGATTTACATGGTTGCATAAATGACAAGACCAATGTTTCCAGTAGTGCAGTGGCTAGTCCACTACCAAGTCCTCGTGCCAGAGGTGCTGGAGAGTCTATTTCGAAAAGCCCTGACCATGACTCGGCAAGAGCTACTCCATCTCAAAACTTATACAATTCAAGGGAAGCTGATTTGGCATGGGTACAGGACAGAAATAGTCAAGAAAGGTCTCCTCTTCACAGTCCAAACAGGAGCACTTACACCAGCCCCAGAAGAAGCCCTCTTTCAAGTCCTAAGCTGACGAGCAGAGTGGCCTCTCCACAACATCCTTTGGCAGTTGGACCAGGCCCTGAAGGTCCTACTGGAAGAAGCGAGGAATCACGCCATGCACACCCACTTCCATTGCCTCCGAAATCGTTGAAAACCCGATCATCTGCATCTGTCCCTGTTTCCCCTCGTCCAAGAAATTTGTCTGGAGCTACTTCCCCAAGAAAGGAAACAGGGATTCCCCAGTCATCATTAACTTCAGGGATTTGGCCAAGAAGTCCAGGCAGAGCTGAGCTTGTTCCACCTTCTGGAAAATGGATTAAAGGCAAACTGCTTGGAAGCGGATCATTTGGGAAAGTTTACAAAGGACATCACAGGTCCGAATATTGTCATCGAAAACTTGTTCTCTACATTCTTTTCCATGTTGATAAAATATTGATACTTTGTTGTTTTCCAGTGAAACTGGAATGATGTGTGCAATCAAAGAAGTTGAGATTGTACATGATGATCCAAGGTCAAAGGAATGTGCAAAGCAACTTGCACAGGTTAGTGCAAAACTGCGTATCACTTCTAAAGTCTTCAAGCATAGAATTCAGCATGTTGTTATTTGATGGTCTTTACATGTTCTAGTATTCTCATTGTGAAGCTTCCTGTTTGTAAAAGCCAGAGCTTAGAATGCTTTGTTTCCTTCTTGACATTCAAGGGGGATTTTCTGTGCAGTGAAAATTGCAATTTTAGTTGGTTGCTTGTCAGTTTTTTATGGATTTGTCTCAGTATACACATCAGGGGTAAGCAAACTTGGTCCCTGAATGTTGGTTTTTGAGGGCACATCTTGATAGTTAGTTTATTTCTTAGAGTCAATGTGTGCAAGGCAAATTAGCATGCCAGAGCAAGAGAGAAACAACTCTAAACACAACATTCGCTTTGATAAGATGCAATGGAGGCATGTTCCAATGGGCAAGGACAAGAGTCTAGAGCGAACACATGTGACCAGGAGCAACTGCCAATGCAATCAGATGAGGGGCTAAACGGAGGGGACTTAGCTAAAGAGCTAGACTCTCCAAAAAGGAAGGCACTTGTACCATCACAACCTAGCAAGGCTGTTCAGTAGGCCTCGCCTATGTCTCATGAGGACACACCAAAGAAAGAGAAGGCTGAGGCCCAACCAAGCACATCAATGGCTAACCTAGTTCAGGGTCTTGAGTTATTAAAGGATACACCTCGATTACCCATGAAAAAGAGGAGAAAACAACGAAAATAATGACAATTGCAATTGGATGTAGACGTAAAGAAGATTGAGACCAAGAGTGGTGAAGAGTTGAGGAATAAAGCATCAAGTCCAAGGGCAGTGAAACCTCAGACACACCTGTGTGTTCTGATAAATCAAAGCAACCATTACCATCAATAGTTGCTTGCAACGCTCAACCCACTGACAATAGAACTTACATTGACCAATCAAGAGTGGATACAACACTGTCACAACAGGTTGACGAAACTATACTAGCCACATCTAAGGAAAACCATGACATAATAACAACAAAGCCTCACAAGAAACATGAACACCCCAAGGACATACTACCTGCAGAGTGAGGATACTGTAATTTTATCAAAACACCCTGAATGCATCTATTCTGAAAAACAGAGTTGAGATTAAAAAGTTGAGAGTTGAAGAGGTAGGAGAAGCCTAAGTTACCAAGGCTATTGCAACTTGCCATATTTATTTCTAGTTGCTCCAAGTATTAACTCATGCAGGACAAAGCACACATTGCAAGAAGAGTGCACAATAATGGAAAAGAACTATATGCTACAGTCATTCTGGTTATGAAAAAACTGTATACCTGCAGAGTGAGGGATCCTGTAATTGTATCAAAGCACCTGGAATGCATCTCTTTCCAAACACAGATTTGTGATAAAAAAGTTGAGGGTTGTAGAGGTAGGATAAGCCTAGGTTACCAAGGCTGTTGCAACTTGCCTTACGTATTTCTAGATTCTCCCAGCAACAACTCGTGCAGGACAGAACACATATTGCAAGAAGATGCACAATAATGAAAAAAACTGCATGCCATAGTCATTCTGTTTATGGAGCTAATGCAAGCGAAGGTGCTAAGAGAATTACATTCACCAGTGAGGAAGAGGAAATTGCTATACTATGACCATGATTGGATTGAACTTATTACTGCTAATTACTCGTCCTTTAGACTTTAAACTTTTATAAAACTTAGTTAAGAAGAGAACCATGAAATGTATGTAGGAGTTAAGAAGAGAACCATGAAATGTATGTAGGAGTTTGTAACATCAGGCAATATTTTGTTTGTTTTTGATTTCATTCTGCTTTAATTTCTATTTCAATCAAAACTTAGATGTTTCAGTGAGAAGGTTCTACTTAAATCTTTCTTAAAAGCCATTTACTAGGTAGTCAGAATTAGTCATAAGAATGTGGAGGGGGCAATCTTGGGCTCTGAGTTAACACTTTGTGGAAATGGCATTCTCAGAAAGTTTTTCTAATGTAGACTTTTTACTATTCTCTTTTTACTCAGGAGATTGCCTTGTTGAGCATTCTACGTCATCCCAATATTTTACATTACAAAGGCAGTGAGATGGTATGTAATTATTGAGTTTGCACTTCATTCTATCATAAAAGTTACCAGTTTGTGTGGTGGTTGTAGACGTGTTGACGTTTTGTATAGCTACATTTGATGATAGTTAATATTTTGAGGATAGAATAATTCTTGCAGTCTTGTTACACAGTGAAGCACACGGCCAATGTGCATAGAGACCTAATACATGCATGCACACATAAAACTAGAGATTGTGCATGAGAAATGGAATGGAATCTACTAATTTGCAACCAAAGTGACTGTAAGAGCAATCACCATAGTTAGGAGGAAGCAAGAACGTAGCGACCTGTTTTTATGTACAAGAGGAGAATCTCAGGGTCAAGGGTAGTGTGCCAATGGTTCCTTCATTTAAAGCATGCATAGAAGCTAAATCACAAGCATTCATGAACTTGAAGACAACACATTACTCAAAATTTCAGCAATGAGCCCTGTTGCAGTAGATGCAAGCAGGAAGTGAGCAAACTGTATATTAAAGTCTACATGACTATTGGCGATAAACTTGGCCGAAGATTTGTTGAGCTGGGATATTGAGCAAAGTCGATTGTTATTTTGTTGCAAGTCCTTGTAACATAGCAGGAGATGGACTTGATGAGGCAAACTTACATTGTATTCTTATTTGAGTCCATTTTGTGATCTTAAAAACAATTTAGGCACACTTATGAAACTTTGAAGTTGTCATAGGGACACTTATGAAACTTCTATAAGCTGGCATCTTAGTTGAGGTTGGTCCCCTTAGGTGTCTAGATGATTTAGCAGTTTGATAATTTAGTCACACAATTTGTGGTTGGGGCTTGTGATTTTAGTTCAAGTCTGATATTTGTGTTACCAACAATTGTGAATTGCCTTTGTGAAACTAAAACAATGGGACCTTTGTAATATTGTGCAAACATTGAAGGTCCCCCTGGGAATTTAATATACATACAAATATATCCTCATCAGTGTCTTCACCAACAATATTTTTGTTAGTAGAGATATAGTATGTGCTAAACATACTGGTCAGCCCTTCATGGACTGCAAAAATCAGCCCAATGTGGGGCCTATGGACATGTTTGACAGTTTGTTGCCATTATTTCAGCAAAGTGCACTTGATTTTGGTCAATTTTTGCAACCTATTGAGGGTTTATAGTAGCAAAATCAGCATCAAATACATGCTGAACGGCAGCCTGATTTTCAGCCCATTGATCAAGGCATTGTTGATTATAAAGTGGCGGATGAGAGGGTTGCTATTTGGTCCCTAGATGGCTGTTAGATACATTACGGAACAGCAAACAGTCCATTCCACTTCCCTGTAGAACTAGAGCAGCCACTTGCCATGCACAGGGTAACTTAGTTGTGTAGGCACTTGTAGCTATTGCATGCAATGACGAACCTGCTTTTTAACATGATGCTTTACAAAATGAACATTGGATGGCAGCTTTGCAATAAAAAATAAAGTCTATTTATCCAAATGGCAAATGTGACTTGCCTATTGGCAAGTGTGCTATAGGTACAAAGTGGGTTTGCAAATTAAAACATAGATTTGATGGTAGCATTGACCGCTACAAGGCACATCGTGTTGCCAAAGGGTATGCCCAATAGCATGGGGTTGACTATGATGAGATGTTTGCATCCACTTCACATATGACCACCATGTGTCATTGCTTTGGCTGCTCATTATGATTGACATGTGTATCAGTTGGTGAAACCAGTCTATCTTCTTGGAAAGGGTGGTAATTCTTTGATTAAGCAATTAATTACACCAATTAGCAAATGAACATAACTTGAAATACACAAATTACCTTAATAATCTCAGACATTGGATACCTGCTCACCCCAAAAATTGGCGTCCCTTTTGGTGCTAATGGAATGAGTACAAGTTGAGATTTACAATCTCCTTTGTTGTTCCAAAAAGCTTGTTTGTTGTAGTAACAATCAGCCATCAATTCGGGGCAATTGCTCCTTGATTTTTTACCTAGGACTTGCATAAATGGAACCATCAATTGGTTAAATATTGCCCAAGTTACAATGAATGGGTTGGTATCTGAATTCTCTGACAATTACATAAATTTCAAGTGCTGAATTGAGTGTACAATGCCTTTACCAATTGGCATGGGTCTATCAAACCCTAATTTCTATAGAAGTTTAGGGTTTACAGTAGAGATCTCTTTGCTGTCCACCAGATTTGATTGAAATTTGATCCAAAAGGTTGAGAAATGCTGAGATTGATTGAGTACAAGTTAGAGAAGGTGAGAGAATGCTAGAAAAGAGAGAAAATCAAGAATTCTTTGTGAGAAAGGTCTTTAGATTGGTTGTAGTCTGTCAATTACTGCCAAAGTTATCGCCTATTGCTAGGAATGCCATAATCCGCTGTCTCCAACCATCAGTTGCTGTCGCCAGCTCCAAGAAGCCTCAAAATTGCTGTCACGTGTTATTGATTGGTCTTCTCTTGCCCTTGGCTGCCTCAAAAGTTTCTCCAATGGCTGTAGATCAGACCAGCAGCATCTCCTCCCTCTCTTTTGCAAGTTGAATTCATTGAATGCCTCTCTCCAGTCTTCAAAGACGTTTTTCAATCTTGCATGGAGATTTTTGCCAAGCGGCAGCCTTCTAAATCCAATTTTCAGCATTATCTAGCTTATTAAATTAATTTTTAAAATACTAATTCAGAAAATTAATTTAATGGTTATTCTAGTGCTCATAAAATTGATTTCACAAACCAACAATTAAATTGGATCGGCCAAATTGTCTTCCAAGTATCCTTGAGCAGTTATTGATGCTTGGACTAGCATTAATTAATTAATTAATACATAGTCTCTAATGTCACCATTGATATTAGTGGCCAATATATTTGTCTAGGCCCAAATCTGACATCGGTACCACCTAGTACATGTTAAACATAACTTATTACAACTTTTGCATTTGATACTCACTGCATCCTCGAGGTTCTTGGCGTGTTACCATGAAGTAACTACCATGTGTATCACATGTGCTTAAACAACCTTGCACATTTGATTAATAGCTTAATCAAATGTTATCGGTAAGATTAAAGCATCTCAAAATTTCAAGTCTTCGTGATAGATCTCCCCCTTGAAATCCCTGCAATCGTCCTCTATTGCACTGCATTGTGCCAAAGGTAAAGCATACTATACTAGAATTTCCATAAGACATCACAGTCACAACATTCTGCAGTGTTGTCCAACCATGCTACATGCCCCAAACTTGTAGAAAATCTCTAGCCAGCATATACATAACATAAAACTGAAAATCAGTCCTGAACTGTTGCTAGAAACTCATTGAATGTATCCATAACTCATGTTTCTCAACTGTTCTGACTATCAACCATAGAAAAGCATATTCTTAGCATAAACCATTGCTGAAACTATCAATGGCATTTGCTAACATGCTATTGTCTATGGAACTAGTTGTAAAGCATTGAAAATTGAGCATAATCTAATCATAAACCGATCACTTGTTATTGATTTGAAAACTAATGATTAAAATTTTTGTTTGGAAATTGAGGCAAAAGCTCATGCCAAACTGATCATTAATTGATGTAAAAGTATAGTTTCAGTGCGCGTGTGAAACTCATACTCATCTCCATACATCTCGGCAATGACTAATACACTGAGTAGTGACCCCATGGCGGACATATTGTCATCATAGTACCTTGGATACATACTGAATACATTCGAGATCCAGTTCATATGAGAGTTGCCTACAACTAGAGGAGTGGAAGTGCTACCTCCCCCTTGAGCATCAGGCAATGTTTTGGACCCTTGCCCTGCTTAACCTGATTGAGTTCAGCTCTAACTGAAAGGCATCTAGGTAAAGTTGCAACAACTAAGGATAGTTTGCTAAGTCATCCTCTTCCATCCACTTCATATCTATTGGTGAAACAATGCTAAAGCTTTACCAAGAAGCATATGGAAACTTTACCTCTAACTTTACTTGCCTCGAAATCTCCACTAGGTTGTAGGCCTTTCTTCCCCTTAAGCATTGCGATGCTTTATACTTTCATATTGCTACAATTCCAACTTAACTAATATGCAACATTACATCGAGTTGACTGGTTCCAAATTTGATATTAGCTGCTGGCCTCTTGAATCTTCGTGAAATTCCTCAATCTCAGCAAGCAAGATTAAAGCATCTCAAAATTTCACGTCCTCGTGATAGTTGGATGTAATGATTGCTTTTTCGAATGGTGATCTTCATGAGAAGGTTTATGCCACTCAACCTCTTGGCTTTGTTCAAAACGGGTAAAAAAACAAAGTGTGCCATTTGCATAAGGCCCTCTATGGTTTAAAGTAAGCACCTAGGGCGTGGTATGAAAAGATACATGCATACTTAATTGCTCTTGGGTTCAATAGTTCACACACTGAAAGCACATTTATGTTTGCAAAGATAAGGATAGCCTCTTGATTCTCATTCTTTATGTGGATGACACGTTGTTGACTGGACCTCACGAGACACATATTTCAGCCTTAAAAGCTGAATTGCAGCATGTGTTTGATGTGATAGATCTTAGCCATTTGCACTACTATCTTAGCTTTTGTTGAGGGGGGCATTAATTTGCAATAGTCTAAGCACATTGGGTTGCTTCTTGAGCGTTTTAGATGTAAGACTGCAAGCCTATCTCTATTCTCGTTGAGACACGCCACAGGTTTATAGTTGAGGATACGTGAGAAACAATTGATGCTTCTTTTTATTTGTAGGCTGTTGGCTGTTTATTGTATTTGTGTAATAGATGATAGATATTAAATTTGGGGTCTCTCAGTTTGGCACACTTTATGCACAACACTGGCACTACACATTGGCAAGCTGTTAAATGTGTCTTTCGTTATCTTAAAGGCACTCAGACGTTGGGTCTTTTTTATCCTAAAGGCACTACTCTTTGCTTGCATGCATTCACAGATAGTGATTGGTGTTTTGACATGAGGGTGTCCACTAGTGGCAATCGTTTAATGCTTGGCGATTCATGTACTTCTTGCTTGAGCAAGAAACAGTCTACGATGGCCATATCTAGTTGTGAAGTTGAATACAGGGTAGTATTTATAGCTACGTTGGAATGTGTATGGCTCAGATGCCTTTTGGTTAACCTTAGTGTGGAACAACAGTTACCACTCCTATCTATACTGATAGTCAGGGTGTGATGGTAGTTGCAAGGAATCTAGTTTTTCATGCTTGCACTAAGCACATTGGGGTGCATTATCATTATGTCAGAGAGAGGCTTCATGTAGGGAAGATTGACTTGGCTTATATCCCTACACAAGACAACTTGCTAGATGTGTTTACGAAAGTTTTCTCTAGAGAGAAGTTTGAAGCCTTTTGCAAGGCTCTAGGTTTGATACCATTTGGGGATTGCTCTGCCTATTCCCCATATATGTTCACATCATTCAATTGAGGGGGGTTTGTTACAGTTATTGTGTTCCTCTTAAGTTTTGGTATGAACGCTTCCTTATCCATAGGCACTTCATCGCAGTAGCAGTTGCATCATCTTTTGGGCAATCAGCTTTGCTAAGATTTGTATATGGTGGTAAAGGCACACCAAGAGACTTAGCATCAGCCATATTAAATCTGTCAAGTACTTTGCTGATGTACTTGTCTTGTGAGAGGAACAATAAGTGCTGTCCTCGATCTCTTTTACTGCGCATGCCCAAAATGTGTTCAATTGCTCCCAAATCTTTCATTGAGAAGGCTGAACTCAGCTGCCTTTTAAGAGTATGTAAAGTACTCTTATGCTTTCTTGCAATCAGCATGTCATCCACATATAAAACCAGCACAACAAGGCTTCCATCATCAGCCTTCTTAGTGTGTAAGTAGTGATTTGCGTTTGAATCCATGGCTGAGTATAAAAGGTATCAAATTTTTTATACCACTGTCTAGGAGCTTGTTTCAGCCCATTTAAGCTGCGTTTCAACTTACAAACTAAATGCTTTTGTCAGAGTGCAGCGGTGCGGAAGCGTAGGACTGAGAGAGAGAGAACGCAGAGAGAAAAGGGAGAGAAAGAGACAGTGTACAATGAAGATCTGCTGTATAAAGAATGCTGAATACAAAGATATACACGGGCGCAGTGCGCTGGACTGCGTGTCTCCACCTCGACGATGCGACCTGCTGTCCACCTCGAAGTCTGCTGCAGTTTGCACTGTCTGCTATCTGAAATCTGTGAACAGAGACAGAAATCTGCACGGCACCGGTCTGTAATCTGCGACAGAGAATAGTGGCCAGACTGCTGAAAACGTCAGCAATAAATAGGCGAAAAATCACCTAGAACGGGGCTCAAAAATGGGGCGCAGCCTGATAAAAATGGCTGCAGGCAGTCGGACTGCCACGTGGCAGTCCGACTGTGCAGCTGGTTCGACTGCTGGACCAGCTGTGCTGCTGCCTAAAAAACAGGCTATGAACTCTAACACCCCCTCTCAGAGCCTAGACAGGGCAGAAGCCTGAGGGATCTGGAATGTTGCCGAAGTAGAGCTTGAGGAAGCGCCTTCGTAAACAAATCCGCAAGATTATCCTCCGTCTTGCAATACTCCACAGTGATGGTCTCATCCAGAAGCTTTTCTCGAATGAAGTGGTACTGAATCTCAATGTGCTTCGTCCGGGCATGAAAAACAGGGTTCCTTGCCAAGGCAATGCAACTCTCATTGTCACATCGCAGCAATGTAGGACGAGTCTGGGGGCACCCAAGCTCCTCCAACAATCTCCGAAGCCACACTACCTCGCATGTGGTGGAAGATGCGGCCCGATACTCCGCCTCAGTAGACGAAAGGGCTACCGTGGGCTGCTTCTTGCTACTCCATGAAATAACACCGCCACCCAAAGTAAAGCAGTAACCTGTTGTAGACCGCCTGTGGTCCACGTCACCGGCCCAATTCGAGTCGCTCCAACCTGCAAGTACAAGATCTGACCCATCTGTCCCTGCGGGGTAATGAATCCCCAAATCAGACGTCCCCCTCAGATACCGAAGTATCCTCTGAGCAGCCTGCCAATGCACCGTCTTAGGTTCACTCATGAACCCTGCCAAGAGCCCAACAGCAAAACATAGATCAACACTCGTGTTGAGAAGCCAAATCAAAGACCCTATCAACTGTCGATAGCGGGAAGCATCCGCCAAAGGAGAAGCTGAGTGGGAAGTGGCCTTCCAGTTCGGATCCATAGGAGTAGAGAGGGCCCGACAATCTTCCATCTCAAAAGTCACCAAGAGCTCCTGTACATATCTCTGTTGGGAGAGAAAGATCCTCCTCTGAGACTGATAAATCTCATGGCCTAAAAAGAAATGGAGTAGCCCCAAATCCGTCATCTCGAACGTCCGATGTAAAGCTGACTTTGTCTCCTGGACCTGCTGTGCATCATCACCTATGACAATCAAATCATCAACATATAATACAAACAGCACACAACCATCCTCGGAAGTGTGAACATACAGTTGCGGATCGGCCTTGGACCGCCGATATCCCAACTGAGTCTGGAGGAACGAATCAATCTTCTCATTCCAAGCTCGCGGGGCCTGCTTGAGACCATACAGGGCCTTCTTCAACCTGTAGACTTTCCCATCTGAAGAACCAAAGCCAGGAGGTTGCTCAACGTAGATCTCCTCCTTCAAATCACCATTCAGGAAGGCCGACTTCACATCCAATTGATAAACAGGCCATCTCCTATGGCCAGCCAAAGCAAGAACAGCTCTAATGGTTGCCATACGAGCTGTAGGGGCAAAGGTGTCATGACAGTCAATCCCTGGGCGCTGGGCAAAACCCTTAGCAACAAGGCGAGCCTTGTGCTTATCCAAAGTACCATCAATGAGATATTTGGTCTTGAAGACCCACTTGACTCCAATCACCTTCTTCTTCGGGGGGCGTGGCACAAGTGACCAAGTGCCATTCCTCTCAATAGCCTCCAACTCAGCTTCCATAGCTTTCTTCCATGGGGCGGACTGTAAAGCCTCCTTCACGGAGGTGGGCTCTCGATCCTGCATAACTCGGGACATCAAACAATAATTGGAGCAAACAAGCTCCGAAGAATGCGCCTGGTGCCTCCGTGACCGCCGCGGACCATCCTGCGGTCCCCACTCCTCAGGAACCCCCTCGATCCCTGAATCACGGAGTGTGTCACGGGCCCAGCGAGGAGGAGGCCGAACCTCCCCTCGTCGTTCTCCATCAGTAGAAGACTCTGGAATGTCCACCGGTGGTAACTTCTCAGAAGGATCCGGTGGAACAGTAGACTCTGTGTCAGAAACAGAATCATAATCAAACGGCACAGGCTCCAGTGGAACTGTAGAAGGAGCCAAACTCTCCCCTGGATCTCCAAGAACGGGATGCTCCTCACCCGTTGAAGAAGCCGGAACCTCCACAAACCGCACATCACGGCTAGTATATACATCCCGCTTGACGGGATCATACAGTCGGTAGCCTTGGGACTGGGAGCTGTAGCCAACAAATACCTGTTTTCGGGAAGCCGCTTCAAATTTGTCACGGTGAGCCTTGGGAATGTGAACATAGGCATCACACCCAAAGACTCGAAAGTAAGAAACATCTGGCTTCGTCCCAAAATAAGCCTCAAATGGAGTCATCCCTTCCACGGCCGAAGTAGGGGATCGATTAAGAATGTGGACTGCAGTAGCCACAGCCTCGGCCCACAGAACCCGAGGGGTCTGTCGGTGCTCCATCATGGTGCGCGCCATCTCGATCACACTGCGGTTCTTCCGTTCTAGAATACCATTTTCTTGAGGAGTATTGGTATTGGCAAACTCCTGGTGAATTCCTCTATCTGCACAAAACCGAGCAAATTCATTAGACACAAATTCACCTCCCTTGTCGGATCGCAAGGTCTTCAACTTCCGGCCTGATCGGTTCTCCTCAAAGAGAAGCCAATCCTTGAAGTGCGAGAAAGCTTCTGACTTTAGTGCCAAGAAATAGGCCCATGTCATCCTGCTGTAGTCATCCACGATCAGCATGAAGTACGAGCTCCCACGCAGGGACTCATTCCTCATAGGGCCACATAGATCCGTAGATACTAGCTCCATCGGTGAAGTAGACCGCCGCGAAGCTGTGTGGGGAATGGCATCCCGATGCTGCTTCCCCCGTATGCAGGAGACACATGGCTGTTGGCTCACCACTATATTCGGCAACGCTCGAACAAGCTGTCCACGTGACGCCTTCCGAAGATAGTCATAGTTCAGGTGACCAAACCGAGCATGCCATAATTCAGACTGTGACTGTGAGGTAAGGAGAAGAGTAGAGAGGGCAGTGGAAGACTTCAGTTTGTAAATGCCGTTCTCCTCATATCCAGATGATAGAACCTTCCTCGATTCACGATCAAGGACTCGCACTGTAGAACTGTCAAACTCCACCAGAAGACCAAGGGAGCAAATCTTATGAACTGAAAGGAGATGGTACCCCAATCCTGGTACATGCAAAACCTCTGAGGTATGGGTGCCACCTCGTCCATCCGGAATAAGCTGCATCTTACCCCGACCTGCAATAGAAACTGAAGAGCTGTCTCCAATGAGAACCTGCCCACGCGAAGGTCGCAGCTGGGCAACACCATCTGATGAAGGAGTCATGTGCCGTGAGGCACCACTATCAATAATCCACTCTCGAGATTGGGGAGCCGCCATCGCAGCATCAGAAGCATTCGGTGAAGCATCCTCAATGACAACTAAATGTAGAAATGCAGCTGATGAGGGTGCAGCCACCTCTCCAGAATCCTTGGTTTCCTTCTTCTTGGTGTCCTTCGAGTCTTTGTCAGGGCAATCCTTTTTCCAATGGCCAGTCTTTCCACAAATATGGCATGTGGAGTCTTTGTCCTTGTCCTTCTCCTTGTCCTTCTTGGACTTGTTATCCCCCTTCTTCTTCTTTTGGTCCTTCCCCTTCTTCTGAGAGGCTTGACCTGTCAACGCCTCTGTCTTGGAAGCATTCTGTCCCTTTAGCTGTTCCTCTTGGTCCAAGACCATAGGAACCAACTCTTCCCACCGAAGAGTAGACTCTCGCCCCGAAGCAATAAGGGCAGAGTAAAATGTACCGAATCGTGGCGGCAACTGGGACAAGAGTGTAATCGCCATGTCTTCGGAGGAAATTGGCTTGCCCGCATTCTGAACCTGCATCTGTAGCTGCCTTAGCTTGTTAATGTGTTCCCTTAGCGAAGAAGACTTATTGACGGACAAGGTCCGCATCTGTACCTCCAAAGAAACCCTCTTCATCAGGGTCATCCGATTGTACATTTGATCAAGGTCCAGCCATATCTCACGAGCTACCGTCAAGTGCTCAATGTGAGCGATCACGGCTGTAGTGCATGATAGAAAGAGAAAGGATCGAATCCTGGCATTCAGTTTGTCCCAATGAGACTGGGCCCTGGCCAACTCCGCACGAGCATCGGAAGAGAGTTTGGACTCATCTCTTACCGAAGGCCGGTCAATATCTTCCTGTACCAACTCCGCCAAATCATAGGACTCCAGAATGGCCAACATCATAACGCGCCAAATGCGGTAGTTGTCGCCGTCGAGCTTCTGATCTGTAGGAAGAGCCGGTAGGACAGGCACCTTCCGGTCCATAATCGCCTGGAACTCCAAGTCCATCTCTGTAGACATGTTCACCTGCAATGCCTTCTCAAACGCAAAAGCAGCCCCCTGTGACTGAGTAAACTCAGCCTGCTAAGGCTCTTCCGCGTCCCGAAGCTTCTTCACCCGCCGGAGGCGATGAAAAAGCAAAACCTGCACTTTTAGGTTGAAAACTCAAACTTTCTCCGCGTCAAACAGCAGTAAACAGCAGCAAATCCACCACTTGTACTCCTTTCCTGTGCGCCCACACTCGTTTCAGCCTTGTTCCAAGGCGCAGCCCTCCTGTCTGCCCTTAAACGCAAAAAACGCAAATTTGTGTTGCGATGGAAACTCCTTTTCAGGTTGATTCTGCGCTCAGTCAGCCCTCAAACACTGCTCTGATACCATGTCAGAGTGCAGCGGTGCGGAAGCGTAGGACTGAGAGAGAGAGAACGCAGAGAGAAAAGGGAGAGAAAGAGACAGTGTACAATGAAGATCTGCTGTATAAAGAATGCTGAATACAAAGATATACACGGGCGCAGTGCGCTGGACTGCGTGTCTCCACCTCGACGATGCAACCTGCTGTCCACCTCGAAGTCTGCTGCAGTCTGCACTGTCTGCTGTCTGAAATCTGTGAACAGAGACAGAAATCTGCACGGCACCGGTCTGTAATCTGCGACAGAGAATAGTGGCCAGACTGCTGAAAACGTCAGCAATAAATAGGCGAAAAATCACCTAGAACGGGGCTCAAAAATGGGGCGCAGCCTGATAAAAATGGCTGCAGGCAGCACAGTCCGACTGTGCAGCTGGTCCGACTGCTGGACCAGCTGTGCTGCTGCCTAAAAAACAGGCTATGAACTCTAACAGCTTTTTCCCTGGAATAGCAAAACCTTCGGGTTGTTTCATGTACAACTCTTCATCTAGGTCACCATGAAGAAAAGCAGTCTTCACATCCATTTGATCCAATTCTAAATCCAAGGATGCAGTGAGAGCAAACAAAACACGGAGTGTAGTCATCTTCACCACTGGTGAAAAAACCTCTTGGAAGTCTTTACTTTCCTTTTGTATATAGCCGTTAGCAATCAAACATGCCTTGTATTTGGGCTTCCCATCAATACATTTCACCTTATAAACCCATTTGCTAGGAATAGCCTTCCTATGCTTGGGCAAAGGTACAAGCTCCCATGTGTTGTTTCGCATATAGAGATCTCATCTCTTCCTGCATAGCAAGCTCCTACTTTCTCTTATTTTCACATGACAGTGCCTCTTTAAATGTCAAAGGCGTTCATCAATCAATAAAATTCAATCCAAAGATGGCTGAAACCTCTATGGCTGCCTTCTGACCCATGTAGACCTTACCCAGTGATCTGTGTTGATAGGCAATGGGCCTACATCCTCAGGTATATATATGCACACCATCACCTGGTGACTAATTTTCAGCATTTTCTTGCTGCTATAACCTGTTTTCAGCATGTTCTTCTTACTGTCCTATTCCATCATGTGCATCAATTTGTTGTCCATTATCTTGTGGCTGTAGCACAATAGGTTGCTGCTCATTTTCAGCATCAAAAGGAACAGAATCTTCAGCTAATGGTTGCTGAAGGGCTGGCTGTTCATGCTGAAACGTGACCTTCTTCTTGTCAAGGTCACCATGTGTAGCATTTTTCAGTAACTTTGCCTCATTAAATACTATGTCTCGACTGCGTACTATCTTCCTATCCTGAGGAAGCCAAACTCTATACCCCATCTCTCCCTTATCTCCATATCCCATGAAGATGCCCTTGATGGATTTCATGTCTAGTTTAGTTCTTTGATTTACAGGAATATGCATAAAAGCGTCACAACCAAAGACACGCAAATGGTCATATGAAGTAGGTTTGCGGGATCAAACCTCTTCAGGAATGCCATTTTCCAATGCACGATTGGGAGAGCGATTGCACACATGAACTGCAGTTTTAAGAGCCTCTTCCCAAAACTGGTGCGGGAGATTAGCTGTGGACAATATGCATCTGACTCTCTCACAAAGTGTGCAATTATATCTTTTAGCCATGCCATTTGATGTAGGGTTGTAAGTGTTAGCCTGCTCTTCTTGAGTCTCAGTCTGTCATCTCCTGGTTGTGAGCTCCTGTCAGAGTCTGACAGGAGACAGAGGAGCTCTGTCAGGACTTTTTTGTGGCTGCTCTAGGCAGCATGCAGTCCTGGGTTTGTTCCAGCCCAAACTGGGCTGTTTTTTGCCCTGACTACCCATTTTTCTGGGCAGTTAGGGCGGGCTGGTCGGCCAGTTTGCTGGCCTGGGGGCTATTTATAGCAGCCCCCCCAGTCAGTCCAGCATTGTTCTCTGCAGGTACAGCACTGCTCCCTCAGTCTCCGTCTCCGGCATTGGTGCTGCCTCTGCTTCCAGTCTGTCCTGGTTCCCTCACTGACTCTCCGGGCTGCGTGCAGGGACTGTTCTGTCCATTCCAGTGTATTCAGCATTCATCTCAGTCAGTGCAGACTTTCTTCCTTCATTCTCTGCTTTCTCTCTCCTCTTCTCTGTGTTCGTGTTCTTCTTCCGCTACGCACTCTCACATGGTATCATCGCTTGATTGAGAGCACGGAGGACGACCTTCAGGAGAGATATACATTACTGCTGCTGTCAACAGATCCACAACAGCCAGGCGACTGCTTCAGGAGGCTGCCAACAGTTTCATCCCAGCCAGGTGACTGTATCAGGAGGCTGTTCAGCCTGCGTTTGCTGTCCACGCTGATTGCAGGGGCTGCCACGTCATCCAGCGTCGCAGCAACCTTGCGTTTGCAGCCAGGCGGCCTCTCCTGCTGCTGGGCGACCTCCCTACAGGCTGCGTTTTGCTGTTCTGCAGGTCGCGTTCACCCCAGGCTACTCCTTTCCTGCTGGCGACCTCTGTCCGGGCTGTTTCTTGGTGCTGGTGGTCTCTTTTCTGGTGTTCGACATCAGATCTCTTTGCGTTTTGCTGATCCAGGTGTTTGTAGGCACTCTCTGCATGGACACTTGCACATTCTTTCAGTATGGCCTTGAGATTTTAAGAGATTCTACCATCTTAAGAAACTCTTCCTATTGATTTTTTATATTAGCAATCAAGTCTTATATTTCCTTTGTTTATAGGTGGCTTTCCATGTGTGGAAATCATGACAAGATCCCATTGATCATTTGTCTCTATTGTGTTCTCAGTGGAGATCATCCACATGGATAGCCTTGTCAAGGACATCATTTATGCTAGCATCCTCTTTATACATAAATTCTAGGGTTAGGCCATCCCTCTTGGGCATCCAACCCTTTTACTAGTCCAATGAGCCAATTGACTAGTCATCTCTTATTGCAGCAAGACTGCATCAGATGTGCGGATGCCTTCCTTGATTCCCTCTATCCAGGTGCCGATTCTCCCTTCCTTTCCGAAGGAAGACAAGTTGGATGGTTCCAACTACTCCCTATGGTCATGCAAGGTTGCTTGCATCCTCGATACATTTGACCTTTGGGAGCTTGTTTCTTCGCCCGTCGACCGACCCCCCGTGGATTCGTCCGATGGCACCTCTATGGACCGTGCAGCCTTATGGGATAGGCTCAACTCTCGAGCCCGTTCCTTTCTTTTTATGAGTCTATATGATTCTGTCCTTGTACATGTTCACAGGTTAAAGACCGCGGCGGAAGTATGGACAAAGCTTGCGTCTTTGTATCAGCACAAGACATTTGCCCACAAGATTTCCCTGGAGAAGAAGTTGCGGATGCTCAGTCTTGATGGTTCTTCTTCCATGAAGGAGCACATCACGAAGATGGAGGATATGCGAGGCGAGCTAGCCTCTCTTGGTCGTCTGATATCGTCTGAGGATATGGCGATGATTCTGTTGACTCAGCTGCCATCACCCCATTATGATGTTTTCTACACCAGCCTCATCACTTCGAGGACCCGTGAGACACTCCTATGGGAGGAGCTTTCCCCGCTTGTCTTGGAGCATGACGAGCGCCTCAAAGAGGTGGGAGCCAGTGGCTCCACCAAGGCATTTACGGCCGGCACAGGTGGCGGCAAGAAGAAGAAAACAAAGAAGGAGAAGGCCAAGGACACGAAGGAGGAGGACAAGAAGGATGCGAAGGAGAAAAAGCCCAAGTGTCCCCATTGTGGGAAGGGCACTCATCCCGAGGAGAAGTGTTGGCAGAAGTACCCCCATTTGAAGCCTAAGGAGAAGGACTCGAAGGCGGCCCCAGCCACAACAGAATCTGCATTTGTGCATCTCTTTGTTGAGGAAGACACTGCCCTAGCTTCTACCACCCAGGAGAAGCCTTGGCTTGTCGACAGTGGAGCATCTTCACATATGACCTTCCGTCAGGATTGGCTTCAGGATCTTCGTTCCAGAGGGGGTACAGTCACCATTGGTGACAATTCTACAGTTCCTGTTCGCGGAGTGGGGACTTTACCTATGTTTTCTGACAGGCGGTCTTCCTCCGCCAAAGTTCTCTATGTCCTTGATCTGGGTTTTAACCTATTATCTGTGCATGGTCTTACTCAGTTGGGTACCCGGGTCATTTTTACTCAGGATGCAGTCACCGTGGAGGATGCTTCTACAGGTGATGCTCTTTGGACAGGTTCACAGGAGGGTGGGCTTTATACGCTCACAGCCTTGGCTGCGCGGACTTCCCATGAGCTTGGGCTGCTTTGGCATGCTCGGTATGGCCATTTAAACCTCGATTCTCTTCGCCGGGCTTCTAGGAGCAAGATGGTGGAGGAACTTCCTGATTTCCCTCCTCTTCACACATTATGCCCTAGCTGCTTGAGGGGCAAGCAGCACCGGCAGCCTCACCCGCAGGTTGCTTCTAGGCGGGCTACTTCTCCGCTTGAGTTGGTTCATACCGACCTTTGCGGACCTATGGGCACGGCCTCCCTTAGGAAGGCCAAGTATTTGATGCTGATTGTGGACGACTTTAGTCGTTATGTGTGGCCTTATTTCTTGGAGTACAAGAGCGAGGCGTACTCCCGTTTCTGTGAGTGGCAGGTGTTTGTGGAGACCCAAACCACTTCCAAGGTTCGTGGTGTTCGAGTTGATCACGGTGGAGAGTTTACTTCTCATCTTTTCTCTCAGTTTTGCAGGGATCATGGTATTCGGGTGGAGTATTCCCATCCGAACACACCATCAGAGAATGGTGTGGTGGAGCGTGCGAATCGGACCATGATTGAGATGGCCCGATCTATGCTGGAGCATAGGAGTCTTCCTCATTTCCTTTGGGGTGAGGCGGTGGCTACAGCGGTGCATATACGCAACCGCTCTCCGACTTCGGCATTACAGGACATGACTCCGTATGAGGCTTTCTTTGGGAAGAAGCCTTCCGTGTCCCATTTTCACATCTTTGGGTGCGATGCTTTTGTCCATGTGGACAAGAAGAAGAGGAAGACGAAGTTCGACTCTAAGTCGCGAAAGCTTATCTTCGTTGGTTATAGCACGACCACGAAGGGATATCGGCTCTATGACCCGACGACGCGGACGATTGAGGTGAGCAGGGATGTGATCTTTGATGAGGCTTCGGCCTCTGAGGATTCGATTGATGGTTCTCTTACAGATGTTTCTTTATCATCGACAGACCCCCCCTCCCCACCCCCCCCCCCCCCCCCCCACCTTCTCTCCCTTCACTTCCTTCCAGGATGCCCCTTAGCACCCCCCCTATTCCTCCTCCTTTGGCTTCCCTTTTCCCCTTGGTGGATGTGCCTTCGTCTACTACGAGCTCTTCTACCGCCACTTCGGGATCTTCACGGGATATAGAGCCTTCTTCAGATGCGGAGGATCTACCTTCACTCGGTGAGGGGGAGTCCCTCTCCGATTTGGGTGCTTTACAGGTTCCGGAGGTCCCCCGGTCTCCCTCCCAGCCGCCGCAGGAGTCTCTCCGGATTCCTTTATGGTATCGCCGGCTCATGCAGGATTCAGGTGTTACCCACTTTTCTGCTTCTTCTACAGGTCCACGACGATCAGCCCGTTTACAGGCCCAGCGGGACAGTTCACTATGTGTGAACTATGCTCTTATGTCACAGATTCTTCAGGATTCCGAGCCTTCCACAGTGGAGGAGGCTCTTGCACAGGATATTTGGAGACAGGCTATGCAGGCCGAGCTCGATTCCATCGAGCGAAACCATACGTGGGAGCTTGTACCGCGTCCCGCGAAACGGAAGGTGATTGGTGTGAAATGGGTCTTTAAGACCAAATATCTTGCAGATGGCTCCTTGGACAAGCATAAAGCTAGGCTTGTTGCCAAGGGTTTTGCTCAGCGTGCAGGGTTGGATTACTTTGAGACTTTTGCTCCTACAGCCAGGATGTCCACCATCCGAGTTCTTTTGGCTCTTGCTGCTCACCACCGGTGGCCTGTCTATCAGATGGACGTCAAGTCTGCTTTTCTGAATGGCGTTCTTGAGGAGGAGATTTATGTTTCACAGCCTCCTGGTTTTCTTGTGCAGGGGAAGGAGGATCATGTCTACAGGCTGCGGAAGGCTCTTTATGGCGTCAAGCAGGCTCCTCGTGCTTGGTACCAGCGGATTGACCGCTTCTTTCTACAGAGTGGCTTTGCGCGCTCCGCTTATGATCCCAACCTCTACTTTCGGGTTGTGGATTCTCTTTCGGTGTTCCTCATCTTGTATGTGGATGATCTTATCATTATAGGGAGCGCCACTCAGCAGGTGGAGCATACACGGTCCATTTTACAGCAGGAGTTTGACATGACGGATCTAGGGATCCTTCACTTCTTTCTAGGTCTGGAGATCTATCAGATGGCACAGGGCATTTTTATCTCACAGCACAGGTACATCTCCGAGCTTCTTTCGGAGTTTGATATGGCTGATTGTCGGCCTATTTCATGCCCCATGGACCCTGAGTCCAAGCTTTTGACAGCAGGAGTTCCTCTTACTGATCCCACCCGTTACAGGTGCCTTGTCGGCTCTCTTATCTGGCTGCTTCACACTAGGCCGGATATCTCTTTTGTGGTGGCTTTATTGTCTTCTTTTATGCAGACTCCTACCCAGGATCACTGGCAGGCGGCCTTGCGGGTTCTTCGCTATTTGCAGGGGACTCGATCCTTCGGGATCATGTATGGAGATGGGATTACTCTTTTTGGATGGAGTGATTCTGATTGGGCAGGTGATGTGGATTCGAGACGATCCACTACAGGTTATGCTTTCACCCTTGGTTCTGGTGCTGTCTCTTGGAGCAGCAAGAAGCAGCCTAGTGTGGCACTTTCTTCTACAGAGGCTGAGTATCGGGCCCTATGTTCGACCGCTATGGGGGTGTTAGCCTGCTCTTCTTCAGTCCCAGTCTGTCATCTCCTGGTTGTGAGCTCCTGTCAGAGTCTGACAGGAGACAGAGGAGCTCTGTCAGGACATTTTTGTGGCTGCTCTAGGCAGCATGCAGTCCTGGGTTTGTTCCAGCCCAAACTGGGCTGTTTTTTGCCCTGACTGCCCATTTTTCTGGGCAGTCGGCCAGATCTGGCCATAGTCGGCCAGATCTGGCTGGTCGGCCAAATCTGGCCAGGTCGGCCAGTTTGGCTGGTCGGCCAGTTTGCTGGCCTGGGGGCTATTTATAGCAGCCCCCCCAGTCAGTCCAGCATTGTTCTCTGCAGGTACAGCACTGCTCCCTCAGTCTCCGTCTCCGGCATTGGTGCTGCCTTTGCTTCCAGTCTGTCCTGGTTCCCTCACTGACGCTCCGGGCTGCGTGCAGGGACTGTTCTGTCCATTCCAGTGTATTCAGCATTCATCTCAGTCAGTGCAGACTTTCTTCCTTCATTCTCTGCTTTCTCTCTCCTCGCCTCTGTGTTCGTGTTCTTCTTCCGCTACGCACTCTCACAGTAAGGGGCTGCCAATTCCCTCTTAATGCCATGCATCTCACAAAATCTTTTAAACTCATTAGAGATATACTCACCCCCATTATCCGTTCTTATAGCTTTTAACTTAAGTCCTTTCTATGTGGTAGCAAAGGCAAGAAACCCTTTAAAAGTATCAAACACTTCCTTTTTGCTCTTTAATATATATACCCATGACTTTCTATTGAAATCATCAATAAAAGTGACAAAGTACCGTGTACCCCCATGTGAATTAACATACATAGTGCATACATGTGAATGTACTAAATCAAGAGCATTGGACTTAACAACACTAGAGTAATAAGGAGAACTTCCCCTGTTTTTCATATATGCAATCATTACAAAAGTCGATAGCAGAGCCTTTTACATCAAATCTCCCTAAAGAGGAGAGAACTTGAAGGCCTTTCTGGCTCATATGACCAAGTCTTTTATGCCAAAGTTCCATCTGTGAATGAACTTTAGCCACAACCAAAAACTTGCCAAGTAATGCTTTACAATGCAAATAATACAAAGTCTCCTTTTTTTGCTGCCTTTAACAATCAACATAGAGCCCTTGTGGATCTTCCAAGATCCACCACCAAAGGTAGTAAAATATCCTCTTGCATCAAGCTATCCAACTGATAGTAGACTTTTCTTTATGCTAGGTACATATCTGACATTATGCAAAATCAGCTCTTGACCATTTTCAAGGGCCAAGTGAATGGTACCTACACCCTCTATTTCACATGCATAATTGTTGCCCAAGTAAACCTTGCTCAGGCAACCTGAAGTGTAATGACTCCAAAGAGAGAGTGACATGAAAAGAGGCACCGCTGTCCACTATCCATGATTGAGACAGCCCATCGTGAGCTGAAAGTAAAACATCAATCACATCCTTTTTAGTGATGTGCATATCACCTGCTACTGCCGTAATATCTGTATCATTACATGAGACTGCAACAAGAATCTCTCCAGTGTCAGAGAGCTCTTCAATAACCACACTAGATGTAACATTTGCCTTTGCAACTTCTTTTGAGGGAGAGCTGTCATCATCTTTCTTGTCATTCTTCTTTTTCTTTCCTTTTGTTTCTTTCTTTCTTGCTCTTTCTTGTAGTAGCCACAATCGGGCTTTTTATGCCCTTTACGTCCATATTGATAGCAAGTGACATCCTGTTGTTTGCCCTTGCTTTTACTTCTGCTTTTGCCTTTATTTCTTGCATTACCCCTTTTTTCTGACCTGCCTCTAAGGTGATAGGTTGAACCACTACTTTCTCCAGTGGACTTTCTTCTAATCTCCTCATTGAGAATAGAGCCTCTAACACCATCGAAAGTTAAAGCAGGGTTGTTGCTCAATGAAACAACCAAAGACTCCTAGTTATCAGGCAAAGTCACCAACAAGAAAATGGCCTTCAATTTATCATTGAAGGGCTACAAACCAAAGTCCTGTAACTGGCTCAAAATCCCTGTGAAAGCACTCAAATGCTCTGATACGGGCTTAAACTCATTCAACTCCATGTTTATGAGCTTGCGCATAAGATGATCTTGATTTATTGGAGTTGTATTTTCATAAGTATCCATTAACTTTTTCCATATGGCATAAGCTATATCAAGACGCTTAATGTCCGTAAGTACATCATCAGATACGACCATTTTAATGTATGCAATGGCCTTCTTGTTGAGTCTAGCCCAATCCTCATTTGTCATAGCTGCAAGCTTGACTTCCAAGAGAGCATCATCACCATCTTTGAGAAACAAAATGCCTTGCATCCTGTCCTTCCACAAATAAAAAACAGTGCCATCAAATCTCTTGATTTCAAGAAGGGATTTTGTGTCACTGCTGCTTGAAGCATTTGCAGCCATTGTTTAGCAATGTACCCAAAAAAAAAATTGCAATTTATAACAGCAAACAATGAGCTGAATGTTTAGTTAATATCAGCCCAAATTTTCAGGCAATGAGAACAAGGTTTAATCCAAGTACATGTACAGCAGTAGGATTGATGACTTTCAGTAGTATAACTGAAATTTCAGCACATACTCAAAGCATACATCACTGCCAGGTGACTCCCACTTCAGTAGTATCACCAAAAGTACATCTGCAATAATCCCAAATCTGCAAATGATCACTAATACTGCTGCAAAATGATTGTTCAGCAATACATCAACTCAATGGAAGCTACCCAACTTATGTACTACATGCATATGTAACCAAGTACTTCTGATACACAAAAGAAACCAAGATTCTCTGCAATTTCTTCAATATTTCACAAGTGGGGAATGAATCTCATTGCTGACAGCACCAAGATTGCATCAACAATGTTTCCAATGTACATTTCAGACATCATTTTTGCCAAAATTCTCAAATTTCAGCAAAACCCACAAAATTTTATTGACAAATTTGAACCGATTGCATCATTACATAAAACCCGAGACCATAAAATGGGCAAAATTTTGGAACCAATGTGTACAATTTCTGCAATTTTCTGGTCAAATTGTCCTGCTATGTATAACCAATATCAAATATGGGAAAACCCCCAACTTTTTGGGCATAAAAATGCACTGGTTTGAAGACCGCGCTTGCACACGCGAACCAGGGCTTAGAACAAGCCACTTCACCATAAAATTGAAAGATAATCTGCCGATTGCATCATTACATAAACCCGAGACCATAAAATGGGCAAAATTTTGGAACCAATGTGTGCAATTTCTGCAATTTTCTGGTCAAATTGTCTTGCTATGTATAACCAATATCAGATATGGGAAAACCCCTAAATTTCGGGGCATAAAAATGCACTAGTTTAAAGACCGTGATTGCACACGCGAACCAGGGCTTAGAATAAGCCACTTCACCATAGAATTGAAAGATAATTTGCTAGTCGTCGCCTAACACGTGATGTGGTTGACTGCGCCTGTCCCCGTTGTGCTTTCATCAGGTCTGAACTGGTCGCCCGCTGGTCCCTGTCGTGTCCGCTGGTTCTTGTGTCTGCTGGTCGCCGCCCGGCACGTCAGGTCTTGTGGACGCCAGTCTCATTGGTCTACGCTGGTGTTGTTGGTCTCTATTTCTTTAGCTCAACCTGTGCGACCTGTGTTGATTGCTTCTTCCTCAGCTCTTTACTTTAGCTCGACTTGCCTCACACGTTGAGTGTTGTCCGTTGGCTAGATCTTGTATTGTGACCTGTGACACTCTTGGGAAGCGCGAATGCTGTAACCAAGGGCTCTGATACCAAAGTGGTGCATTGAAGTGCTTGCTAGAATACGAGCTTGGAATGAGCAGAGATAGAGCTGAGAGTTGAGAGCATTGAGTAAGAGTGTACCAGTGTGTTGCACAATACACAACGAATAAAAATGTATTTATATGTTAGGGTACAAGTAAAGGGTGTGTTCACACCTGTAAGTTTATACACGCGGGATAAATGGGAATTTACACCCGAAGAGGCTTTACATCCAACATCCTCATGCTTAAGCAACATACATTTAGGACATATGGGTAAAGCTCACTAGTGTTGATGACGTTGGGCTTGCAATGCATTGGCCACTTTATCAAACTTCGGAGGGAGGATGTAGAGCACAGTCCCCACAAGATGAGCCTCTAAAAGAGCGGATTGCATGCGTCAAAGTTGATCATGTACTTGTGTAACATCAAGCGAGAAAGATTGAATAGTATCCTTTTGCTCAAACTTCATGTGTTGGAGCTATCCATAAAGGGAAACTGCATGCATTGTCGAAGGGGTCTCATACAACATTTTAAGCTTCGTCTATATTATTGGAGAAGTCGTGCAAGAGGTGACAACAGGACGAACTCCTTTAGAGATACAATGAAGAAGAGCAGAATATGTACGGGCATCATTGTTATCCCATGTGAGCATGGCTTTTTCATAGTTGTCCTCGCGAAATCAATTGGAAGAGGAGAGCGGGGCTCAGGATGCTCAAAAGCTCCAGAAACAACGTACCATAACCGCTTCTGCACAAACCATGCTTTCATAATAGCACTCTAGGGGCAATGCCACAGGTGTAATCCACACATACAAGAACACTGGAGCATGAACCCTTAAGAGACCTAGAAGAAGATGAAATCAGGAAACCACAGCTAGAAGTGGAGGAAATCGCTAGAAGGCTCACAACTACAATACAAAAGCTCAAGACATGATAAGCACCCAACAGGGGAGCATTGATTGAAATTCCCACGACAAGCCCAACTAAAGAACTGGAAGCAAATCAAACAAAGCTCACATCTGTTCTTCAGGGCCATGTAATTTGTCATTAGTAAAACAGCAGGGGGGAGCCATCTGGAGAGGATAGGAAGAGAAAATTAAGGAAAGAAGAGGAGGGGGGAGAGAGAGAATACAGCCAAAGCATAGTGTAGACTGCACTGACAGGAGTTCACACACAGTGTAGGCAAGCTGATCACAAAATAATTGCTGCAAAATGACAAAGTTCGATCAAACACAGCCAGAAGGTGAAAATAACAGCTAGTAGAACCTGATAATACAGTTGCTCAGCCGATAGGAGTCAAAACACAGGCAGAACAGGCATTAAATGCAGCAGTAGCACAATAAACTAATGCAGAAATTGAAAATTGCAGACTGCTGGAGTCAAAATGCAGGTAGTAGGAGCAATTAGTGCAGTAAATGCAGACTACAGAGGCTGGAAACATGGCGATGTGCAGCAGACAGGTGTCGCCAGGCTAGAAGAAGGTGGCAGCAGTCAGAAGAAATCAATGATCAGCAATACAAGACTTGTAGTCAGCTGAAAACCTCGGCTCAACCCAAGGAGCATGTCCCTCCTCGTGAGGCCAACTCCCCTCCTACCTTGGAGACCAGGTGTAACCCACAAGGTTTTGGTGGCACCCATGGCCTTCCCCATAGCACCTATGAGCTGGGTGAGGCCCCTATGCGACATGATGAACCCATTCTCCCATCACCTATGACGAACCCTTCTAGCCCATCCTTGGGATAGCAGTTCCCCCGTAACGGAAGCTATATGCAAGGGCAAAATGCAAATTTTGGGTAGCATAGTATGCAGGGAGCACATGGGCAGCATGCACATGGCAATTTTGGGCAGCAAGGACCCAATGTTAAGTTTGGTTTACATGTATTGGATGGGCAGCATGGAAATTTTGGGCAGTAAGGCCCTAATGCAGGTGCACATGGGCAGCATGGGAATTTTGGACAGCAAGGCCTTAATAATTAGTTTGGCCCACACACCCATGGACATTTTGGTCAGCAAGGCATGTATGGGCATTATCACGGACATTATGAGTACCATGCATAGATCCTGAAATCTGATACCATTTCAGAAGTGAATGTAGCAGTGGAAGCATGAAAGAATGCTGAAATAGGCCACTGAACACAAGATAAAAGAGAGAAGACACAAGAACACTACAAAAGAAGAGAACTTAGAGATGTGCTTAGGACATGGAATCCATATATCAAACATGAGAGAATTGCATACAACAGTGAGTCATTGGCTGCATGGGCACTAGCACCAGCTCTCTCTCTCCACAGGGCATGCACTAGATTTGCAAGTGATGAATAAGTGAATGTGGAGGAGTCGTCTGAATAAATAGGCAGAAAAGAATGCAAATAATGCATCAAGTCGGTCAGCATAAAACGCCAAAATAATCACTAACGTGACCTCTAAAAAATGCCTAAATATCACTAGAATACTTGGCTCAGCCTAGACTCACACATGGGCTGACGAGACCGCTAACAAGAGGCACCCTTGCTTGATTGACCTCTCAAGGCCAAAGTCCTCTCCCTTCCACCCTCAAATGATCACCTTGCTGTGGCTATCCTAACAGCTTTGAGACATTGTCAGTTCATTTCTACAGAAAGCCCAACCCAAAAATGCCCCTCAAAATCCAAAAAATACCAAAACACCCTCAAATTTGGTCAACAATTCATAGACACAAGTGCCACTATTAGTGAGTGCAATCATTGTGTTTTTGTTTATAGCATTAAGAGAATCCTTGGTATATATAAAAGAATGGACTAGTCAAATTTTAGAGGGATTTGACCAAAAAAGATAAAAAGGTCTTTGGGATGCTTTGGAAATTTGAGGCGTGTTTTGAGAATTCCCACGAATTTGGGGGCATTTGGTGATTCTCTCGTTTATCTTATACCCAAATTCATCCTTCTCACTTCTACTGTCTGACAAGTAGCTCTGTTTAATGAGGTTTTTTGAGTGTTGAAGGTTCTTACATTTGTCATCTTTTAATTTTTATAGGTTGGCGACAGTCTCTACATATATTTGGAGCTTGTTTCTGGAGGTTCTATCTATAGATTACTGCAAGAGTTCAAAAGGTTTTCAGAACCTGTGATTCGGCGCTATACACGGCAGATTCTCCAGGGATTGCAGTACCTGCATAGCAGGAATACTGTTCACAGGTCAAAGTCTATCTTTCTCCTTTCTTTTGAAGTTCCAGGAACTCCTATGTATGTAGAGAGTGGGTTCTTTGCTCCAACCTGGAAATTACCAATAATATTATGCAGCATGCTAAAGTGGGGATGACAGATCTCTTTGTCTGATGTGTCTTTTCTTAGAATTGGAATATTCATGTGCTCGTGATCATATTGCAGGGATATCAAATGTGCAAACATTCTTGTGGATCAGGATGGAAAAGTAAAGCTGGCAGATTTTGGGATGGCAAAACTTGTATGGAATCATCACTCATATTTTACTTACTCTCTTGCTTAGTCTTTCCTCACAATTATAGGTGTTGACAAGGGTTGCATTTAGTAATTCGAAGCAGGCTTGTACAAGAACCAAGGCTGACAGGGTGCACATTATATTTTTGATAGTGAAAGTGACTGAAAAGCAAAGCACAGCAAACATCCAATCTATTGGGGAAGAAGTTTCAAGCAGTAACAAGGATTCAAGACTGGAGAAACAATAAACACAGAATAAAGTCCCGGAAGATGGCATCCAATCTGGGGGGGTTTGGGGTTATAGGAACATGGATATAAAACTGAAGAAAGGAAAAAGAGAAACACACTAAGAGCTCCTGTATTGCATTTTCTCTTCTCCTTGCACCCTTTCTCCTTACATGCGCCCACCTCTGTTCTGTCAAAATGAAGAAAAAGCCTGCCCTTTTGCATTCCCCTCTAGTCAACATCCCCCCTCCCTCCCTTCCCATTTCCTTCCCCATTTACATAGCTTTTGTAGCCATCTGGCAGTATGTTGTAGCCTCTCCTCCTTGACTTTACCCTCCCATCTCCTGGCTTCCTTTTTGACTGTTCTGTCCCTCTCCTCCATCCTCATGATATCTCAGCTCCCCTTGCCTTTTTGCAACAATTGCCTCCTATCTGGCTTGGCTCATGTACAAAAGTATGAATGTATTTGTTCTTTCCTGCGAGAGACTGCTTACATTGTGCTCAAGGTATGGCATCCATAGTTCAGAATTCCAAGGAAACACATATTCTTCCTTCTCTCACAGCCTGATGAATGACTAACAGAGCCGCATTCCAAATATGCATAACCTAGAATTGTTTGAAAGCTGTGCTTGGGTTCATTACATGTGTTGGATGCTAGTCTTGAGCTACATCATAAAGGCAACCTTTGCTTGAATGTGCAATATACAAGGTAGGACCTTCCTGACCAAAAGTCCTCAACAAAACATGGGTTCGAAGATGCCATTCACTCTATGTCTGATCTTTGCATTAGTCTCCCTCCTCAAATTGCGCATGGTATTGGCAGCAATCTTTAGATCCTAGGAGCCATGCAAGAAACAAGAGTGCCAAGATACAATATGTGCAACGACATTTCTTGAAAAGTCATCCACAGCCCACATCTGCATCATATGTATTCTCAATACAACCCAAGCTCCAAACTACTGGTTGCAAGCCAATATTGCTCAGAGCCTTGCTATGACACAATGGGAGCCTTGGAATATTCGTGATGAAACTATTAGCAGCCATGTATGTCGTACATAGTCATCTTCTACCTATGAGCCTCAACTTGATTTAGATGGGGACATCAGGAGCTTTGACATTTAGTCTGTTGTGTTTTGACGGAGGAGGCTGCTCTTTCTACTAGAGCATGCATTTCTTTTTTAATTGGGTTTTAGGTGTGTTCACATTGGCTGGGGTTTATTTCCAGCTTGCATTTCTTTTGTAGTGACTACTGGGGTGGGCAGCCTGCATTTACAATGGGCGGCTGCTGATTATTTTTTGCCAGCATTATTTTATTGATATTATGCTGGTCAACCAGCATATTTAGGGCCTCTTGGAGAAGGTTGGCTAGTTTTGGCTGCTCTTGGCTATATATATCCTCTTAGCTGGCTGGTCAATCTGTCTTGCAGGTTTCAGCACACTCCAATGTTCGGGACTCTCCTCTGTCTTCCGGTGCTGCTTTTGTTGTCAGCTTGATCCAGCGCCCTCATTGATGCCTTGGGCTGTGTGCAAGGATTAATTAGTCCTCATTGTATTCAGCTTTCTTTCAGATTTAGTGTTTGTGCTTCCTCTTCTGTTGCACACTCTCACATGGTATCATCGCCAAAGTGAGGACTCGGAGGTTCAACAAAGAGAAGACCACACTTAGCTTTCTATTCGGAGCAAATCTTTCACGAAGCTCACAGATTTTTAGCATTCTATGAAGTGTATGGGACATCTACTATTCCTCCTTGTAGGCTGCAGCTGATTTTCCCTCCGTTTGGGCATCCCGACACCAAAACACAAATGTTTCTAGTGGTTTGCAGGTTTTCAGAGATGGATTACAAGTAGTTTGATGCTTTTAATGATTTTGAATAGGAGCTTCTCCCTTCTTTTAATAAGAAGTCACACCAGTCGGATTGTCATGAAGAGCAATGTGAAGATCAATATTCAGAGCCTTGTTCTCTCTTTGTTAGGTCAAGAAGATCAGAGTCCCCCTTCACCTCCTCTTACTTCTCTCCATATTTCTCATAGGGTGCATATCTCCGGCCCTCGTATTGCCATGATAGCACCCTCTGTTCAAGTGCATGTGCTTTCTTCCCTACCCGAAGAAGATTGATTTGATGGGTCAAACTACTAGCTTAGGCCATGTAAAGTGGAGTGCATCCTTCCAACCAGTGCGGAGGATCCCTGCATAGGTTCTATGATGGGGACCAAGCCCGGTCTTTTATTTTCATGAGCTTATAGAATTCTATCTTTGTCCATATGCGTAGGCTTCAAACTGCAGAGAGGCAACTATTAGAGGTAGAGTCGTCCCCTGGACAGGCAGTCGGACACATCAGCAGGGTTTGGTAGTGCCACGCCAGCACAATACACCAGAGGACACATCAGCAGGTGCCACGTCAGCAGTGCAGTCGTTTATTACTTTTGGCTATTTATAGCTAGTGTGTGGTACACTCCGATTTTCATTCATTCAGATTCTGGTCTTGAGATTTGTTGGCTGAGACAAACTGTGCTCGGGCTGACGGAGATCGAGGTCATCAAGTCGGAGACACACGCAGATATTTCCTCTCTCCCCGTGTATATTTCTGCACTCTTATACAACATACCATACTGCAGATTTTCTACGTTTACACTGTCTCCTTTTCTCTCTCTCTTTGTGTTCACTCTCTCTCAGTCTTTGTCCTACGCTTCCGCTTCGCTGCACTCTGACATGGTATTAGAGCGGTGAAGATAGACAAACAGAGCGTTGAACCTATCTGAAGAGGAGATCTCAGCGCGACACAAGGCTGCATTTCCAGGATTCGAGGGCGAGCGGGAGGGTTGCGTATCGGATCAAGGCTGAAGCGAGTGTGGCGTGCGGGAAAGGAGTCTAACTGGTGAATTTGCTGCAGGTTATTGCTGTTCGAAGGGGAGAAACGCTGCGTTTTAGGCCTTCCACTGTAGATTTTACCTTTTCATCGCCTTTGGCGGGTAAAGAAGGTTTGGGCAGCAGAGGAACCAGCCCTAGCAGGCTGCGTTTACACAGTCAGAGGGGGACTGATTTTGGGTTTGTGCAGGCATTGTAGGTGAACATGTCTACAGAGGCTGATTTGGAGTTCCAGGCGATCATGGACAGGAAGGTGCTTGTCCTACCGACTCTTCCATCGGATCTGAAGCTTGATGGTGACAATTACTGCATTTGGCAGGTGATGATGTTGGCCATTCTAGAGTCTTATGATTTGGAGGAGCTTGTGTTGGAGGAGATCAACCGGCCCTCGGTGCTAGATGAGTCCAAACTCTCTTTCAATGCTCGTGCGGAGTTGACCAAGTCCCAGTCTCATTGGGACAAACTGAATGCTAGGATTCGTTCTTTTCTTTTTCTGTCTTGCACTATAGCCATGATCTTTCACATCGAGCACTTGACGGTGGCTCGAGAGATATGGCTTGAGCTCGACCAAATGTACAACCGGATGACCCTGATGAAAAGGGTTTCTTTGGAGGTGCAGATGCGGACCTTGTTCGTGAATAAGTCTTCTTCGCTTCGGGAACACATCAACAAGCCTCGGCAGCTTTAGATGCAGGTTTAAAATGTGGGGAAGCCTATTTTCTCCGAAGACATGGTGATCACTTTACTGTCCCAGTTGTCGCCACGATTCGGTACCTTTTATTCCGCTCTTATTGCATCAGGACGGGAGTTGACTCTTCGGTGGGAAGAGTTGGTTCCTATGGTCTTGGACCAAGAGGAACAGTTGAAGGGATAGAATGCTTCCAAATTGGAGGCTTTGGTTGGTTAAGCCTCTCAGAAGAAGGGGAAGGACCAAAAGAAGGAGGACAACAAATCCAAGAAGAATAAGGAGAAGGAATCAACTTGTCATATTTGTGGTAAGACCAGTCATTAGAAGAAGGATTGCCCCGACAAAGACAAGAAGGACACCAAGAAGAAGGACACGAAGGATTCTGGAGCGGCTGCACCCTCATCAGTTGCTTTTCTACTCTTAGCAGTCATTGAGGACTCTACATTGAAGACTTTTGATGTTGCGATGATGGCAGCTCCGGAGGCTCGTGAGTGGATCGTGGACAGTGGTGCCTCCTAGCACATGACTCCTTCGCCCGTTGATGTTATCAATTTGCGAACTTCGCGTGGGTAGATTCTCATAGGAGACAACTCTTTTGTGTCTATTGCTGCGCGGGGTGAGATGTAGCTTATTCTCGATGGACGTGGTGGTACCCACACTTCCGAGGTGTTGCATGTGCCAGGCTTCGCGTATCACTTACTTTTGGTTCATAAGATTTGTGCTCTTGGCCTATTGGTGGAGTTTGAAAGTGATACTGTTGGAGTCCTTGATCATGGATCGAGGCAAGTTCTCTCTACACGATATGAGGAGGATGGCATCTACAAATTGAAGTCTTCTACAGCTCTTACCTCTCTTCTTCTTACCTCTTAAACATAGTTCGAGCTATGGCATGCTCGGTTTGGCCACTTGAACTATGAGTATCTTCGGAAGGCGTCGTGAGGATCGTTTGTCCAAGGTTTGCCCGATATAGTGGTGAGCCATCAGCCATGTGTCTCCTACATTCGTGGGAAATTGCTTTGGGATACGATTCCCCACAAAGCTTCGTGGAGGTCTACTTCACTTTTGGAGCTTGTATCTACGGATCTTTGTGGCGCGATGAGGACCGAGTCCTTGAAGGGGAGCTTGTACTTCATGTTGATCGTAGATGACTATAGCAAGATGACATGGGCCTATTTCTTGACTTTGAAGTCAGAGGCTTTCTCTCACTTCAAGGATTGGCTTCTCTTTGAGGAGAACTGATCTGGCCGATGACTGAAGACCTTGCGTTCAGACAAGGGTGGTGAATTTATGTCTAATGAGTTTGCTCGTTTTTGTGCAGATAGGGAAATTCACCAGGAGTTTGCTAACACCAACACTCCTCAAGAGAATGGCATTTTGGAACGGAAGAACAAAAGTGTGATCGAGATGGCGTGCACCATGATGGAGCACCGACAGACATCTCAGTTTCTGTGGGCCAAGGCCATGGCTACCACAGTTCACATCCTCAATCAATCTCCCACTTCGGGCGTTGACAGGATGATACCTTTTGAGGCTTACTTAGGGACAAAGCCTGATGTCTCTTATTTTAGGATCTTTAGGTGTGAGGCTTATGTGCACATCCCGAAGACATAGCGTGATAAGTTCGAGGCGACTTTTCGACGACAGGTTTTTGTTGACTACAGCTTCCAGTCCCAAGGTTATCGTTTGTTTGATCTAGCCAAGTAGGATGCCGACACGAGCCAAGATGTGCGGTTCGTGGAAGTTCCGACCATAGAGGGGGGTGAGGAGCACCTCATCCTTGGAGATCCAAGGGAGAGTTGGGCTCCCACGACAGTTCCTTTGGAGCCAGAGCCTCTTGATGGAGATTCTTCTTTTGATTCAGAGTCTTCCCTTCCACCGGCCATCCTCGAGGAGCTTCTGCCGGTGGATGTACCCGAGTCTTCAGCAGATGGAGAGTAATAGGGAGAGGTTTGTCCTCCTCCTCATTGGGCCCGTGACACACTCTGAGATTCAGGGATCGAGGGGGTCCCTGAGGAGTGGGAATCGTAGAATGGACCACGGAGGTCACGGAGGAATCGGGCACATTCTATGGAGCTTGTTTGCTCTAACTATTGTTTGATGACCCGTGTTATGCAGGATCGTAAGCCCACTTCAGTGAAGGAGGCTTTGCAGTCTGACCATTGGCGGAAGGCTATGGAAGTTGAGTTGGAGGCTATTGAGAGGAATAACACTTAGTCTATTGTGCCTCGTCCCTCTCACAAGAAGGTGATTGGCGTCAAGTGGGTCTTCAAGACCAAGTATCTTAGTGATGGTTCTTTGGACAAGCACAAGGCTCACCTTGTTACTAAAGGTTTTGCTCAGTGCCCAGGCATTGATTTCCATGATAGTTTTGCCCCCACTGCTCGTATGGCGACTATTCGAGTTGTTCTTGCCTTGGCTGGCCATAGGCGATGGCCTGTCTATCAGTTGGATGTGAAGTCGGCCTTTCTCAATGGTGATTTGCAGGAGGAGATCTATGTTGAGCAGCCTCCTGGCTTTGGGTCCTCGGATGGGAAAGTCTACAGGTTGAAGAAAGCTTTGTATGGCCTCAAGTTGGCTCCACGTCCATAGAACGAGAAGATAAACTTGTTTCTTCAGTCGAAGTTGGGATATGGGTACTCCAAGGCCGATCCGCAGCTTTATGTGCACACTTCCGAGGTTGGTCATGTGTTGTTTGTGTTGTATGTTGATTTGATTCTGACAGGGGATCATGCACAAAAGGTCCGAACGACCAAGGCAGCTTTACATCATCAGACGTTCGAGATGATGGATTTGGGGCTTCTTCATTTCTTCCTCGGTCACGAGATTTATCAGTCTCAGAGGGGAATTTTTATCTCTTTGCAGCGATACATACAAGAGCTCTTGGCAACTTTTGAGATGGAGCCTTGTCGGCCCATTTCTACTCCTATGGATCCGAACTGGAAGGCCACTTCCCACTGAGATTCTCCTATGACGGATGCTTCCCGCTACCGTCAGTTGATTGGATCCTTGATTTGGCTTCTCAACACTCGTGTTGATCTTTGTTTTGTTGTGGTCTTTTGGCCGGGTTCATGAGTGAACCCAAATGGGTGCATTGGTAGGCTGCCTTGAGGATTCTTCGGTATTTGAGGGGGACCTCTGACTTAGGGATTTCTTATCTAGCAAGTATAGATGCTTCAGATCTTGTTCTTGTAGGTTGGAGTGACTCAGATTTGGCTGGCGATGTGGACCACCGGCGGTCTACTACAGGCTATTGTTTTACCTTGGGTATAGGTGTTATCTTTTGGAGTAGCAAGAAGCAGCCCACGGTAGCCCTTTCTTCTACTGAGGCGGAGTATTAGGCTGTGTCTTCCACCACATGTGAGGTTGTGTGGCTTCGGAGATTGTTGGAGGAGCTTGGCTGCCCCCAGATTCGTCCCACTCTTCTGCGGTGCGACAATGAGAGTTGCATTGCCTTGGTACGGAATCCTATATTCCATGCTTGGACGAAGCACATTGAGATCTAGTATCAGTTCATTCGGGAGAAGCTTCTGGATGGGATTGATGTGGAGTATTGCAAGACGGAGGATAATCTTGCAGATTTGTTCACGAAGGCACTTCCCCAGGCTTTACTTCGTCAGCATTCCAGATCCCTCAGTCTGATGCCTCGTCCAAGACCTGAGAGGGGGTGTTAGAGATAAAGTCATCCCTTGGATAGGCAGTCGACATGTTAGTAGGGTACGAAAGTGCCACGTCAGCATAGTACGGGAGAGGACAAGTCAGCAAGTGCCACGTCGGCAGGCGCCATGTCAGCGGTGTAGTCGGATAGATTTTCTGTCTGCAGTCGGCTGCATTTAATGCAGCCAACCTGATGCTGTTATTTATTACTTTTGGCTATGTATAGCCAGTGTGTGGCACACTCCGATTTTCATTCATTCAGATTCTGGCCTTGAGATTTGTTGGCTGAGACAGATTGTGCTCAGGCTGATGGAGATTTAGGTCATCAAGGGGAAGACACACGCAGATATTTCCTCTGCCCCCGTGTATATTTCTGCACTCTTATACAAGATACTATACTGCAGATTTTCTGTGTTTACACTGTCTCCTTTTCTCTCTCTCTCTCTCTCTGTGTTCACTTTCTCTCAATCTTTGTCCTACGCTTTCACATCCCTGCACTTTGACAGCAATGTGGACAAAGTTAGCTTCCCTCTATCATCAGAATACCTTTGTCCACTGCATCACCCTAGAGAAGAAACTTTAAATGCTCTCAAGTTAATGCTTTTCTCTCTATGTTGAAGCACATCAATCAATTGGAGAACATGTGGGATTAGCTTGCATCCCTAGGTTAGACAATATCTTTAGAGGATACAACGATGATTCTTCTTACTTATCTACCATCTCCCAAGTATGATGTTTTCTACACCAGCCTACTAACCTCCATGGTACAAGAGGCTATTCTTTGGGAGGAGTTAGTGCTACTTGTTTTGGAGCATGAAGAGCGCCTTAAGGGGATTAAAGCTAGTGGATCTGGCTCTACGATAGCTTTTACTGCAAGTTTGGGAGGGGGCGACAGGAAGGATAAAAAGGCCAAGAACACGAAGAAGACGTGGGTTCACCATTTGAAGACTTCCTTGGGTTTTGATACAAATTTAGAGAAATCCAAATGCCTATATTGTGGAAAGGGCACTCATCCTAAGGAGAGGTGTCGGAAAAGGGAGTGAAGAATGGTGCTAAATAATTTTAGCCTTCCTTTTCCTCTACACCAATTGTGACTATGGGTCCATTTTCCTTCATATCCATGAGATGGAGGAGCATTCTTTAGCAAGTGCCTTGTCTTTAGAGAAGCCTTGGCTTCTTGATAGTGATGCTTCAAGTTATATGACTATTCGAGGAGATCTGTTGTAGGATCTTTGTCCATCTAAGGAGAGTCACTATTGGTGGCATCCCATCGGTGCCTATTAGTGGTGTTGGCAGTTTACCATTATTGCTTGATTGTTCATTGAGCACCATTTTAGAAGTCCCACATGTTCTAGACTTGGGCTATCCACTTGCCTCAGTTTATGACCTTACTAGACTCAGTACCCGGGTTGTCTTCACTGAGTATGCTATTTTTGTTGGGGATTCTTCCAAGGGAGCCATTTTCGTGATAGAATGGTAGGAGAGAGGGCTATACAAGCACCATTCCCCTTCCCTTGTGCAGGTTTCTTCGAGGCAGTTGTCTATTTGCACCCATTCGCAATTGTGCACCATCTATCCCATAGGTTCCATCCCATCCCCCACCATCTCCTCTCTTAGTTCCCTCATATCTTCCATCTCTTTCAAAGGGGCGATATTTTCAGCAGTGGTGTAGCAATGGAAGCACAAACAAATGTTGAAATAAATTGTTGAACACAAGACATAAAAGAAAGAAAACAAAAGAATACTGCACAGGTGGAGAAATCGGAGATATGCCCAAGAAATAAAATCCATATATCAAACATGAGAAGATAACAGTGAGTCTTTGGCTCCAAGGCATTGGTATGAGCTCCCTCTCTCCACAGAATGTGTAGGTGATAATGATTTGAATGAGGAGGGAGCCGGATATATAAAGAAGAAAACAATGCCAAAATAGGGGCAGGTTCTCCAGCATAAAATGCCTCGAATAAGTATACAATAACCATATTTTAATGTCTAAATAACCTAGCCATGCTTGACATAGGTTAGACTCACACACGAGCTAGCCATGCTTGGCATAGGTTAGACTCACACATGAGCTATGTAGATTGCTCAATTCATGGGCGATTTGATACAATACAAGGATACAATGATAAGGACTCATCAGAGTCCAGACAACATAGAACCACCAGAGTAGAACCATGGATATCCAAGCAGTGGGTGATCAAGCCATCACTAAGGTGCCTTGGAGAGAACTTGATGGCGATGTTGATCATACCAACTCCTGAAAATAGAGAAGAGTCATAACAGATCATGGATTCTGCATCATTGGCCAAGACGACCAAAGTGTCCCCTCATGTGAGCTTGGACTAGGAGCCAATCCTACTCTCTATTAAATAACAACCCATCATGAACCTTGATGTCAATCCTAGCTCTAGGATTTGAACCTATCAGACTTTGGTTGATGTGTCAGGGATGTCTCTCTCTAGAAGTTGTGCACCTGTATACTTGTATAGATGAGGCTTGGTCGTCCCATTTGACCACTCTCTCATACTCCCTCTCTGGCATTGGAGAGTCCTGAGGGATGACCACATCACCTAGGTTAGAAAGCAATTGAGGAAGGGGCCACTGAGCCCTTCTCTCAATTTGAAGAAGCGGATCCCTTCCGCGCCTTGGACTTCTCCTTGGGTGGAGGATCAAAGTCAGAGTCTGAGAAAGAGGACTCATTGGAGGAGTCTACATCTTCCTTCATCTTCTTTTCCTTCTTCTTTGGTGAGGCTGCTAACTCCTTGCAGTCCTTCTGTAAACAGCCCTTCTTACCACAATGATAACACGGGGCCTTTGACTTCTTCTTTTTGTCACCCCTTTTTGAAGTTGTAAAGGCCCCATTGGAACCTCTATAATTGAGACGGAAGCCTCCCTTGTAAACGCAAAGATGCCTCATGTTTATGTAGCTTATCATTTGTAGAAGTGCATGGAGGAGCCATCTGGGGAGGATAAGAAGAGAAGATAGACAATAGAAGATATATAGATAGAGAATATAGCCAAACTAATAGCAAAGATGTAACAAAATGAGAGTTAACATGCAATGCAATAAAAAAATTGATAAAAAACGAAGGGCAATTGCTGCAAAATGAAGAAAAACCAGTAAAAAACTGTTAGAAACAGTAAAAATGCATGTACAAAGAGTTGCCCAGCCACGGTTAGGGGCAGAAAATGACAAATGCAGGCTGGTTAAGCATTTAATGTAGCAAAGTGACAATTGCAGGCTGGAATCCAAGCATAGACTGAAAATGCAGGTTGCTGGTCTGAAAATGCAAGCAGTACACATAGGCTGAACATGAGAAGCGACAGGGCGCTTGATGAGCAGGGGGAAGAAAGACCTGTAATCAGCAGAAAAATTGCTGTTGGAACCTAGATCTTGCAATCTGATACCATGTCAGAAATGGTGCAACAATGGAAGCATAGAAAAATGCTGAAATAAACTGCTGAGTGCAAGATAGAAAAGAAAGAAAACAAAAAAATAGTGCACATGAAGTCAAAGATATGCTTGGGAAATGGAATCCATATACCAAACACGAGAATGACATGTACAACAATGAGTTTCTGGCTCTCCAAGGCACTGGCATCGGCTCCCTTTCTTCATAGAACTTGTAGGTGGTGATGATTTGAATGAGGAGGGAGCTAGATATATAAAGAAGAAACCAATGCTAAAATAGGGGTAGGTTGGCCAATATAAAATGCCCCAAATAAGCATACAATGACCATAATAAAATGCCTAAATAGCCTAGCCATGACCGCTAAACTCTCACATGAGCTGTCTGGATTGCTAATGTTGGGTGTAAAGTCCCTTCGGGTGTAAAATCAGATTAATCTCCATGTGTATAAACTTACGGGTGTGAACACACCCTTATTTGTACCCCAACATATAAATACATTGTTATTCTTTGTGTATTGTAACACATTGGTACACTCATCTTCGATTCCCTCACTCACTCTCAGCTCTATCTTTGCTCATTCCTATCTTGCACTCCGTTGCACTCTGGCACAACAGCTAACAGATATTGACTACGTGGCTATGGATTCCTTGGCCCCTTGTGTTTCAAAGGGGGATCTCTAGGATCGTGAGGAGCTTCTTCAACGATGGGCTACATCGATAGACTTCATTAGCTTTGGCATTTCTTGTAAGATTTGCCACTCTTGGACCCATTCTATCTTCATTGGCCTTTAGCCACATCAAGGATCTGAGAGAGGTTGTTAGTAGTCATGTTTGTCATGCACAATCATCTCCTGCTTGTGATCCTCTATTTGAGTCAGATGGGGATATTAGGATCTCTGACATTTAGGTTGTCATGCTTTTTGATAGAGGAGGCGACCTTTTTAGAGCATGTTCTTTGGCCTTCAGCCATTCTATCTTCTTTGGCCTATTGCTACATCAAGGATCTGAGTAGGGTTGTTAGTAGTCATGTTTGTCATGCACAGTCATCTCCTACCTGTGAGCCTCTATCTGAGTTAGAGGGGGACATTAGGATCTCTGACATTCGATTTGTCATGTGTTTTGATAGAGGAGGCAACTCTTTTTAGAGCATGCATTTCTTTCTCAGTCAAGTTTTAGGTGTGTTCACATTGGCTGAGGTTTATTTCCAGCTTGCATTTCTTTTGTAGTGGCCAATAGGGTGGGCAGACTACATTTATTATGGGTGGCTACTGATTATTTTTCGCCGGCATTATTTTATTGATTTTATGCTGGTCAACCGGCATATTTAGGGCCTCTTGGAGTAAGTCGGCCAGTTTTGGTTGTTCTTGGCTATATATAGCCTATCCTCTCAATTGGCTGGTCTTTCTGTCTTGCAGGTTTCAGCACGCACTGACGTTTGAGACTCTCCTGTCTTTCGGTGCTGCCTTCTGCTGTCAGCCTGATCTGGTGCCATCACTCATGCCTTGGGCTGCATGAAGGGACTGATAAGTCCTCAATGTATTCAGGTTTCTTTCAGATTCAGTGCAGATTTCTCTTCTTTCACTGCAGTCTTTCTCTTCCCTTCTCTCTTTGTGTTTGTGTTTCCTCTTCCATTGCACACTCTAATAGAAACTAGTCAAGGAATTTTCTGCAAGCACTTCCTTCTCAAGGTGATGGATAAGTTACTTCATCGTGATGAATTTTGGTTGACTAGCCCTAATCATTTGTGTCTTGTTCACGGTGGATTATCAATGCTACTAGTAAGTGAAGGCTGGAAGGTCACTTAGTGAGTGATTGAGGGAGGGCAGCCTGGCTAGACATGCTTGGAAGCTATCAACACAACAAGCAAGGCTCAAAGCATTGATTAAAAAGTAACTTTATCCTCTTGCCTTTCCCCCTCTTTCTCCAACTCTTGTTCTCCCCATCCCAGCCACAACATAACTCTAGATATGTAGATCAATTATGCTTGAATGGGAAGATACAAGCACAATGATCTTAAATAGCATACTCTGTTTGTTAGCAAACTTCAAAGGTTCTTTATATGTTTTCAGCTCCTTCATGAATGAACTTTTGCCAAATCAGTTTGTAGGACCGTGATACGATTGCTTGTTTGGCATTCATGTACTTGCATCCAGAAATTTTACACAGCTTGTCCAAGGTCTTATAGGCCATTTCCTTGAGTTCTTATCATGGCCAATAGAACATGTATGTGTTGCTCAAGGCACATCTTCTACAGTGCTATTGCAGTAATCGCCATTATGGCTTAGGGTAGGGTGCCCATATTTATTATAATTAATGGAAACAAAAATTCCAGCTTTCATAGATCAAGAGGGCTCCTAGTTGGCGTGATTGTGGGCAAGAAGATCTTGCCTTTGATCAAGTGGGTGAACAACTTGTACTCCAGCACATTAATTGAAATCAACATCTTTGTAGTTTTTTTCTAATTGCATTTTAACGTTGGGTGGGATCCACATGCTAGGGGTCTTGTCACCATGAAGAAAACAACATTAAAATATCAAATTTTACCTTTTTGATTACTAACACAATAATAACTAAGGGCTGGCTGGCTGCTGTAATATGCATTGACTTTTTTGGTTTCAATCACTAGTGATGCATATCTTGCCTAAATTCTATATCATGCTGTTTAGCCTTGGTGAAATATCCCCCCCGAATCCACTTGCACACAAGGCATGGCACAAGTTGTACCCATGGCAACAAACATATAGGGAATGGACATGATACTCACCTCCTAGCCATACAACCAAATGGGCTCACCTTCGAGCCTAGGAGCTTGTAGCATACCAGGTCATAACCATGTCGCAAAAGATGTGCACTACAAGGACTTGAGTCCTATAAATAGGACATGGCTATCCTAACCCTACTAAAGTGTTCTTGATGGATTTTCCATAGGTCACTTTATGACCATTATGACCAATGTTGCTAGCACCCATCTAGATGTTCAAGGATGTAACACTTGGGAGCTCAGTTAATTCCCCTAGATCCATTTTGGGGACAAAGGTGTATTGAGATAAAACATGCTTTATAGCTGATTAGCACGTTAAATAGTCCCAAATCATGCTTAATTAATGAATAATGCAAATTTGGTGTACAATTCAAGAGAGTTTCAGTGGTCCCCCAAAATCCTAATTTTTTGGGGCATCCTTCAACATCTCTAAATAGATAGGCTTCCCACCATTCAGCCTCATCCTTTTGTGTAGGTTTCTCATTCTATTGTGCAGATCACCCTATTGTAGAATGGGGTAGTTTCTTGGTGCTCTAGATCATCTCTAAATAGACAGGCTTCCCACCATTCACCCTATTGTTTGGAGATCTCCATTTACTTCGTCATCATAGCACTTGATCAGCTTGCGTTTTTAGCATTTGGTGCCCGGTGACATCAAGAGTGCGAGAGAAAGCAATCAGAATATGCGTGTCGATCAAGGTGCAACAGTAGCTGAGTGAACATTGAGTGAGAGTGAGAGTTGACCGATAGTTGTGTACCGGTGTGGTATACACAAAGAATAAAAGAATGTATTTATATGTAGGGTACGGTACACTTACACCCTTAAGGGTGTGCTCACATGTGTAAAGTAATGTACACATAGGAGGAGCGTAAGGGCCTTTACATCCAACAACCTCCCACTTAAAGGTCCTAAGAGAACCTTTAACCAACTCCCACTGGTCAAATGCAATGCTCATGTTGAGCCTTTGCAAGACTTTTAGTGAGAACATCTGCAGTGTTATCCTATGTTTTGATCATAGTTAGTGTGACTAGACCATTATCTAGAACCTATCTGATAAAATGATACTGCACATTAATATGTTTGATACGTGCATGAAACATGGCATTCTTGGCCAGACATACTACACTCTTGCTATCACATTTGGAGTGAAGCAATGCAGAAGCGAATGACCGTGACAAAGAGTAAACGGAGAGAGGAGAGAGAGAGAGAGAAAGAGATAGTGAAACGTAGAAAATCTGCAGTGAAGAATGCTATATAAGGATGCAGAATTATACACGGGTGTAGAGAGAATATCTGTGTATGTCTCCGCCTTGAGGACCTCGATCTTTGTCAGCCCTGAGTGTTGTCTCCATCGCCAGCGGGCTGAAATGTGTCAGATACAAGTGATCAAAACCGCTGGAAACTTAGCCTTTAAAAGGCTAAAAAGAATGCCTTGTAAAATGCCAAAATAGGGAGGTTGGCTGCATTTAATGCAGCCGACTGTAGTCGGACAGTCTGCTGACTGCTGCCATGTGGCAAAATTGCCATGTGGCATTGCTGATGTGGCAGGGAACTGACTGCTAACACCCCTCTTAGAGCTTGGACAAGGCAGCAGATGTAGGGATCTGGAATGTCGATGAAGCAAAGCTTGGGGAAGTGCCTTCATAAACAAATCTACAAGATTGTCTTCAGTCTTACAGTACTCTGCATCAATGGTCACATCCAGAAGCTTCTCCCTGATGAAGTGATACTGGATCTCTATGTGCTTTGTTCGGGCATGGAATACAGGATTTTGTGCCAAGGCAATGCAACTCTCATTGTTGCACTGCAAGATAGTAGGACTAGTCTTGGGGCAGCCAAGCTCCAACAACCGTTGAAGCCACACAGCCTCACGAATTCATTGTCCCCCATATCAAGGTCATAGAGGTATCATATCTACATTACGTATGTTAACTGAAGATTTTTATTGGCCGCATATGGATGCAGATGTATCTAACTTCGTTTCTGAATGTTTGATTTGTCAAAGAGGTAAGAGACATCATGGTAAACAGTATGGATTACTCATGCCTTTGTCTATTCCATCTAAACCTTGGGAACAAATTTCTATGGATTTCACTACTGGTTTACCAAATACTAAATCTAATCATGATATGATTTGGACAGTTGTAGGTAGATTTAGTAAGCAAGCATATTTCATTCCATGTAAGAAAACTTTAACAGCCTTCGTTAATGTCTAATTTAGTTCTCACCTCTCCCTATAAATTTTCCACAAAATTTTTTATTTTTAACATTTCACATGTTCTCTCTCATGGGCCTAGAGATGTGCTACAATGATCCCAAAGTCGGGTGTATTCTAAGGCAAAAAATTCTAAGGTCTCATCTTCCTTTTTCTCACAAAGTTCTATCTTTTGCCAAAGGTCCTGTGAAGTCTCAGCCTCTTTAAATCTATCAAGGAATGGTGGAAGACACAGCCCGATACTCCGCCTCAGTCAAAGATAGGGCTACCTTGGGTTGCTTCTTGCTACTCCAAGAGATAGCACCAATACCCAAGGTAAAACAATAACGTGTAGTAGACTGCCTATGATCCACATCACCAGCCCAATCTGAATCACTCCAACCTGTAAGAACAAGATCAGAAGCACCTGTCCCTGCTGGATAATGAAACCCTAAGTCGGAGGTTCCCCTCAAATACTGTAGTATCCTTTGAGTAGCATGCCATTGCACCTGTTGAGTCGCACTTATGAACCCAGCCAAGAGACCTACAACAAAACATAGATCAACCCGTGTGTTGAGGAGCCAAATCAAGGAGCCAATCTGCTGACAGTAGCGAGTAGCATCGGCCAAAGGAGAATCTGTGTGTGAAGTGGCCTTCCAGTTCGGATCCATAGGAGTAGAAATGGACCGACAATTCTCCATCTCAAAAGTCACCAAGAGCTCCTGTATGTATCTCTGTTGAGAGATGAAAATCCCCCTCTAAGATTGAAAAATCTCATGGCCCAAAAAGAAATGGAGAAGTCCTAAATCCGTCATATCGAACTTCTAATGTAGGGTTGCCTTCGTCTCTGCGACCATTTGGGTATGAGCACCTGCAATAATCGAGTCATCAACATACAAAACAAATAACACACAACCTCCCTTGGAAGTGTGCACATAAAGCTGCGGATCAGCCCTAGAATGCCGATATCCCAACTTGGCCTGGAGAAACAGAGTCAATCTTCTCGTTCCAAGCAAGCGGAGCCTGCTTCAAGCCATACAAGGCCTTCTTTAACCTGTAAACTTGCCCGTTGGAAGAACCAAATCCAGGAGGCTGCTCTACATAGATCTCCTTCTTCAAATCACCATTCAAGAAGGCTGACTTCACATCTAACTGAAAAACAGGCCATGTCCTATGGCCGACATGAATAGTCACCATGCAAGCTGTAGGGGCAAAAGTTAGGGGCAAAAGTATCATGGAAGTCAACACTTGGGCATTGTGCAAAACCTTTAGCAACAAGACGAGCCTTGTGCTTGTCCAAGGAGCCATCACTATGGTACTTGGTCTTGAAGACCCATTTGACACCAATTACCTTCTTATGAGAGGGACGAGGCACAAGGAATCAAGTGCCATTCCGCTCAATAGCCTCCAACTTGGCTTCCATTGCCTTCTGCCAATGATCAGACTGTAAAGCCTCCTTCACTGATGTAGGCTCTCTATCTTGCATAACACGAGACATCAAATAGTAGTTAGAGCAAACAAGCTCCCTAGCATGTGCTTGGTGCCGTCGTGACCTGTGTGGTCTATCCTGCAGTTCCCACTCCTTAGGGACCCCCTCAATTCTTGAATCATGGAGGGTGTCATGGGCCCAATGAGGAGGATGGATCTCTCTTCGGCGCTCCCCATCTACTGAAGACTCGGGTACATCCACTGGCGGGATCTCGACTGGGGTGGCCAGTGGAAGAGAAGACTTCGGATCTGAAGAAGAATCTCCATCAAGAGGCTCTGGCTCCAAAGGAACTGTCTTGGGAGGCCAACTCTCCTCGGGATCTCCAAGTATGGGGTGCTCCTCACCCCCCTCTATGGCTAGAACTTCCACGAACCGCACATCTCTGCTCGTGTAGACATCTCGCTTTACAAGATTATACAAGCAATAACCTTGGGAGTGGGAGCTGTGGCCAACAAATACCTCTCGTCGGAAAGCCGCCTCAAACTTGTCACGATGCATCTTTGGGATGTGCACATAGGCGTCACACCTAAAGATCGTGAAATAAGGGACATCAGGCCTAGGCTTAGTTTCAAAGTAAGCCTCAAAAGGTGTCATCCTGTCAACGGCCGAATTGGGAGATCGATTGAGGATGTGAACTGCCGTAGTCATGCTCAACAGACAAGCTGGAGCTCATGAAAGTCACAAATACATCATGTATACAAGCCTATACAAGCCTCTCAAGGTGGTCTGGGGGAGATGGGGGCAAGAAGGCATGGAGGGGGGGGGTATCGCCATCTGGGGTTGCCTGCATGCATCATGAAAAACAGGACTTGGCTGCCCCAAGTGCGTATGAAATGTCATCGGAGCTCTTGACGAGCCCCGGACTCTCCCTACACCTGATACCATTGGCTGCGGAGGGAGTGGATGATGGAGGTCCAGAGCTCTGCTAAGGTCGCATGTACTGAAAGTCTCTCTCCGTCGAAAGCCTCCTGATACCACGCCTTCTAGATATGCTAACTAGTAAGACTCCCTATGATCTCCCATACCTCAGAGCGGTCTGCTGTGGGCTCCAGTACCTGGCGGATGGGTAGAGCCTCCAAACCGACCACTGCGCACGACCCTGCCTCGATAATGAATATCATGTCCTGCATCCCGGCCTCATACAGAAGGTGATGGCCCTGGCTGACCGCCTTCCAATAGAAAGTTCCCCATGAGATATATCCAAGGTTGGGTGCTATATGGCGAAGGATGTGGCATACTCCTCTCCACACGAGCTGCGCCACCTCACACGATCAAAGGCAGTGCTTTGGGATTTCTGGAGGTTGCTGTGTGCATCGTTTACAACCTCCCTCCTTCTGTATTTGGGCAAGTCAGCTTCGCACTGCCAAGCCTCCATGTGCCACTAGCCATAAAAATACGATACCCTCCTTGGCCTCCAGCTATCCCATAGGTGGCGCTAGAAGGTCCGTCGGAAAGGCTCCGTGATGCTGTGCTCCGCCCAGTGCCTGCTACGCGATGACGCCCACTCCATCTCTTTCTGCATGAGTACGTGTCTACCAATCTTGGCAGTGTACTCTAGGAACCTCGATGGCTTCTTGGCGACTGCAGTGGCCGGCCATAGCCACTCTCCCTGATCCCACTCTAGCTTATCAAGTGGCTTGCCCTCCCGGATCCAGAGGCGCCACTCCCTGAGCTCCTACCAAAAGACAAAAGGGTCCAGCCGCCATGTCTTCCCTTGAAGGCCAATCGCCCGGATCCTCTTCCATGAAAGGACAGCTATCCCCTCATCCTGCTGCCCTCTGTCAAGAGCCAAATGCCCCCCCTCTTGTATGGTGAAGAAAGTCTAAGTGGAGCGCCGCCCACTCTACCTGCCACTTGTAGGGGGATGCATGCTGGCGAAAACCTAGCAGCCCATACCTCTCCGGGCTCTATTAGCTCTCGTATCGGGGGAGCAAGCCACTCCTGAGGTACTATTGCGTCTATCTCCCTTCTCCTCAGCTCCACTCCTCTTTGGCAGCCTGATACTCGCTGTAGCACCTCCTCGTCCACCATCCTGTACACCTCCCGCCATGTCCTGATATTACGAGCCGGGCTAGTCTCCCAACCAGCCCATTGGATATTGGGGTGCTCGCTCGCCAATTTGTGCCCCTTCCCGATCTCTGACCTGGGGGTTCCAAATCACCGGCTGACGGTCTATCTCCTCTTGAGAGCCTGGGGGGTTCTGGATTAGGGCCTTGCGGAGACCCTACCACACGTGGAGCAAGTTGCGTAGGAAAGGTGATCTGGGGGGAGGGGGTGATCCAGGCTGATGTGAAGATCCATCTCAGGGACAGCCTTCACTCACAGCCAAGCCTTGGTCTATAATCGTGAAGATCCTCCTGCAATAGGACCTTCCAAGTCTGCCCTCCTGGTGTGAGGCTGTGGACAACTAGCTTGCCCAAGAGAGCCATACTCTGATACTTTGGGTCTATGATCCCAAGCCCTCCCTTTGACCGATGCCGTATGATGGTCACCCATGCCACCTTGGCCTTGGAATCCGTGGAGCTGTTTGACCCAGACCAAAGGAAATTCCGCACTAGGCGGCGAAGTTGCACTACGTAGGATAAAGAGAAGCGCCAACATGAGGCGATGTACCAGGCCGTCACTAGGAGGACTTGGTTAACCACTAGGGCTCGGCCGGCTAGTGAGAGGCGAGTTGTGCTCCAGTAGGTCAGCTTCCTCCGAATAGAATCGAGGACTGGGAGAAATTGCTGGGTGGGAGTGATGTCGAGTCCCACCTGGAACCCTAGGTACCGGACGGTCTGCCCTCTACTCACCCATCTAAATCCCAGGTGAATGCCCCACTTCGTGCTTGAGTCCGGGTTTTTGAGAAAACCAATCGACTTTCGCCAGTTGATTTTCGCTCCCGCTGTAGAACAGAACTCCTCAAGAGCCAGCCTCACTCTCTCTAGCATAAACTCATTGTCCTCTATGTGGAGTGTTGTATTATCTGCATACTCTGAGTCTAACAACTCAGTCTCCTCTCTCACTGGAAGTCGGAGGCCATGTAATCCGCTCACACGTGACTTGAGGAAGTGAGACATCGCCTCTACAAAGAGTAGGAACAAGTATGGGGCCAGGGGGAAGCCCTGCCGGACTGATCTCTCCAGCCGAAACTTCTCCCCTCGCCTACCACCTATGAGAACCCTGCTGGTGGCCGATCTGTAAAGTACGGAGACCCTGCAAATCCAAGCCTGGGGGAAACCCAACCACACCATGGTGCTCTCTAGGAAATCCCAGTCCACCCTATCATAAGCTTTCTCAAAATCCAAGAGAAGTACAGCTAGTCTCTGCCCACTATGTTGAGCCCACTCTGTCGCCTCAAAGAAGGCGAATACATTGTCTAGGATGCTCCTATCTTGGACAAAGCTCTGATAAGGCTTGCCGAAATGTTGAGTTATTTGCAATCACACCTACTTCAGTCCCTTTGTGAGGAGCAGTGAGGGCTCAGGACGAGAATGAGGAGCAGTGAGGGCTCAGGACGAGAATCCATATGCACAGTAGGAGAAAGTACCACCACTCAATTCCTATAAAGCATTGTACTTGCACTCTTTTTCTAATGCAATGATAGTACTCTTTTCTTTCTAGTAAAGTGTCATGTCAGTGTCAATACACAAGATTGTGTTTATGAGTCCAAGTCTCAATCTTGGAACCTAATTCACTTGTGTAACAATTTGTCCTAGTCAAGGTCAATGTCTTCATGAGTTTCTTTTTCCTCTTTCAACCTCCATAGTTTCCGCATCTGCCATGCTCTAGATCTCGCGTATTTCACTGGTATCAGAGCTCAGTTGAGCATGGCCTAACTCTCCTTTCACTCCTCTCAGCTCCTTTCCATCTCTGCTCAGCTCAGTTTGAGTACTGGACCCTATCTCCAACTTCATTTGCATTTCTATCTTTAATGAAGCTTCCATGGCAGCCATAGCCAGCAGCACCCTGTCAGCTTGAAGCTTTCATATCTCTCTCCACAGGCCAAATCTCTTTGAACTTCCTTCTAGAGAAGTGTTTCTCTACTTCTAGAGCTCCTCCTTGGCACCTCAATCATTGAGATTGGGCAACTATAGCTTCAGCATTGCCTCTTTTCAGAGTTGCTGCCATAACCGTGTCTGTGGACAGCACCTACCTACCTCTGTTGGAGCAGCCATATCTCATCAACCAGGCCATATCTCTTCGAGCTTTCTTTTTGAGAGTTGTTCTTCAGGTCAAGGCGCAACTTCTTGGCACAAAAATCAAGGAGATTGATGCACACCATGCCCGGCATTTGCATTTTCCCAAATCTGGACGTAGTTTTGACAGCGACCACTTTGAAGGCTTAGATCTCTCAACTCGGCCAAAATGAGTACAAACCCTCTTAGGGGGAGTTAGACCAATTAGTGAGGGTCCTCCATCTCAAAGGGTTTGAGGAGATTCGACCTGTGGAGCTCGTGGGAGCTCATTTACCAGTCTCACTGGTCCCTGTTTTGACAGGATAGCCATAGCCAAACTTCACCAAGCTTAAAAATCTCATCATTTTCTCTCTTCTGCCACTGGAACAACCCACTGCCACTCAGACCTGAAGGTCCCAACATCAAATCAAGAAGGGGAAGATCTGGATCTGAAAGAACTTGAAGGATTTTGGCAGGTTTGAAAGACTTAGGGAAGAAACATAGTGTCTATTGACACTCATTTTTAGTGATCTAAACACTTGTGTCTCTTGACACATCTCAACCAACTCTTCTGCTGCTTAAATTTGATAAGTCTGAAGTTGATTTCTGCTGGTCTCTCAAGTTGAACATGGGCAAAGACTCTCCAACTTCCCATTTCAAAGGAGTCGGGTTTCATACCTGGTAGACCCGCATCAAACTGATCCTGATGAAGAAGGACCTCTGGGCCATTACCACTGGAAAAGAAAAGAAGCCTCGTGATGCGGATCTTGCTATCAATTGGCAAAAAAACGATGATAAGGCTCAAGCCATTATCAAACTGGAGCTAGATGATAGCTATATCCATCATGTGGATAATTGTGAGACTTCACAGGATACATGGAAGAGACTTGACACTTTGTTCGATGCACAGTCTAAATCATCAAAATATGGTCTCCTGATTGAAGGACTTCTAACCCAACTTGCAGGAATCAACATTAAAATGGAAGATGTTTGCATCGGTGTTCTACTTAAGAGTTTGCCTCCTGAATATAATAATGTATCAACAACTCTAATTAATATGCCAAACCTTGAACTTGTTGATATCCAAGTATCACTGTTAGAGGAGGAAAAGAAGCTAGAAACTAAGGAAGAACCAAGTACCTCTAGAGATGAGCATGCATTATATGTTGGCAACAGGTACAAAGGCAAGAAGGATCAGCTCTTTTGTGACTTCTGCAAAAGGACCGGGCACATTGAGAAGTTCTGCCACGCCAGAAAGAGGTCCCAAAAGGCCTATCTAGTTGCAGTCAAAGAAGAAGAAGAAAATGGAGCAAAGGAAGAAGAAGAAGAAGAAGACCACCAGGAGAAGGACAAACCTCATCAGTCCTTATATTCAGATAGACTTTTTTAGCTATGTATTTCCTAGCCCTAATGCCTCAAACATAAATTTGTAAACTCCTTAGTTATCCTTGTACTACACCCTCTGTACACTTTATGAGGTCCCTGCTACAGCCTCTGGATGCCCATCATGTTTGTGGTACCCACAGTTAGCCTTTTCTGCGACAGCCTCCAGTGTTTTTACCATGTTTATGGTATGCCCACACTTTGTAGGTGTTGCTTTCACTAAAGCCTCTACACACTTTGTACTTTTGGTTGTGATTGAGGAGGGGTGTTGAGATATTTGCAATCACACCTACTTCAGTCCCTTTGTGAGGAGCAGTGAGGGCTCAGGACCAGAATCCCATATGTATAGTAGGAGAAAGTATCACCACTCAATTCCTATAAAGCATTGTACTTGCACTCTTTTTCTAATGCAATGATAGTACTCTTTTCTTTCCAGTAAAGTGTCATGTCACTGTCAATACATAAGATTGTGTTTATGAGTCCAAGTCTCAATCTTAGAAACTAATTCACTTGTGTAGCAATTTGTCCTAGTCAAGGTCAATGTCTTCATGAGTTTCTTTTTCCTCTTTCAACCTCCATAGTTTCCGCATCTGACATGCTCTAGATCCCGCGTATTTCACATGGTATCAGAGCCAGGCATCACGTTGTCCGATCATTTGTCGTGAAGTGAAAATCTCCTGGAAGGCAATCAATAGGGGGTCCTTCACCACTTCCCAGTAGGTAGTGAAGAAGGCCTTAGAGAGGCCATCCTTTCCTGGGCATTTCTGCCCGTCTTGTGTATGGAAAGCCTCCTCTAGTTCCTTCTCTGCGAAGGGGGCTAGGAGGGAGCGTCCCATCTTCTTTGTGACAAGGGACGGGATGTGATCCCAGACCTGCTGTCTACATCGCTATCCTCTAGTTGAGGCTGTCTCCTACTGGAAAAGGCGTCTGTAGTAGTTGGTGGCAATCTCTATCACCTTGTCTGGGCTAGAACGAGTCCTCCCATACTGATCACGAAGGCTGCATATCTACTCTCTTGAGGTGCAAAGCTGGTGCACTTGGAAAACTCCGTGCACATCGTGTCCCCCTTCCGCACCCAGAAAGTTGCTGAGGTATGGAAAGAGAACTCCAAGCGCTTGTCCTCTAGGCCAGCAATGGCTGCTCGTACGCGCACCTCCTGTGCGTGGAGGGTGGGATCCCCTAGTGCCTCCTGTAATAATCTTTGCATGGCTGCAAGGTCCTGTCGGTGTGCTCTCTCCTCCTCCTAGCTCTGTTGCTTGGCCTGTACGGTTGCCTCCAGGTAGATACTGCTCGACTCGGCTAGGACCTCTGAAACCTTCTCTGCAATTTGGTCTTTCTTCCCCCACTCCGTTGTCCAAATCTACTCTATTTGTCTCGTCACCTCCTCCCTTCGATAGATCGAGTCAAGGATCCGATAGGATCATGTGTCTAGGGTAGATGCTGGGGGATCAAGTGTTAGGAGAACCGGTCAATGATCGGACAACGTGGTGCCTGCCAATTGCCCAATCTGGCCTCCACGAGAGCCTCCCCACTCTCCCATATAAAACCTGTCCAACCGCTCCTGCAGGACTTCACCTAGCTGCCTATATTCCCAAGAGAAGTCCAATGACCTCTCCCTCCTGTGGAAGGCAAGGTCTCTCCAGACATCACGTGCTCCTACTGCTAGTAGAAAGATCTCCCATGCTTCTTGCTCCTCCCCAGCCATGCCCTGGTAGTTTTTGCTTCTGCCTTGTTGGTCCTCCAAAGCCTCCAGGTTGTTGAAGTCTCCTCCAACGATCTAGGAGTCCACCTTTGGGAGTCCATCCGCGATCTCCACCCAAAACCTGCTGTGTGCCCTAACCTCCGTAGGGGGATAGACATTGAGGACTCCAAGGCACGAGTCCCCAATATCCAATCTGATCCATAGAATCTTCCTTGCCACTATCATCCTATGGTCTCGTACACAAGCGGTGAGACTCGGGCCAATAGAGGTGTATACGCCTCCACTCTCGCCGTGGGCACCTATGGCGTGGTCCCAGTAAGTGTGTGAGCTATTCAGGAATACCTTCTCCACCCGCTGGGCCTTGGTGGGAGTGAGCTTGTGCTCCTGTAGAAGTAAGATGTCGATCCGTCCAGCAAAGGCAAGCTGCAGCTCTTGCCGAACAATCAACTTCCTGGAACCACGTGCCCCATTGTAGTGGAGACTATTCACATTCCAGGATGCAAGGTGTAAGCTCATAGAGAAACTTGTGATTGACTGAACAGGCATCTGTTCGGTGTGGAGGCTGCTGATGAGGAGAAAAAACTATGGGGCATGCAAGTATGCTTTGCCGCAGGTCTGGATGGTGAACTCCAGTTCTCCATGGTGGCCCTCGGCTAGACCATAGGGGTGATAGATGCTCCAAGTGGTACTATCAATGTATCTATTAGCCATGCTGAGAGTTGTGACTCTGTACACTGGTAGAAACAGGCCGCCTGTGCCAGGGGCCACTCGATCACATCCCTCGGAGCTCTCCACTGTGGAGGGATCGAAAGATAATGCTCAAGTGTGGGACCTCGGTGCCAGCCCAACAGTTAATGTCCATCATGCAACCAGGCCACTACTGTGCAAACAATGCTAGTTCTTATTCTCCCATCCACTGGGAGGTGTGGTTCGCCACCTGACTCTTCAACTCCTCTATCTGTGTCATCGTCTAATCCCCTGAGTGAGAGCACTGAAGGAAAAAAAGCGTAGTTTGGTCCATTCGGTGGTGCTAGTAGATAGACCTTGCCCCTCCTTTGTAAACGCCCCGAACAACGTAGTATGCTTAATAATTATGATATTCGCTTGTTTTCGAGATTTAATATAAAAGAGAATGAACACTTAAAGCTGAAAATGAAAATTACTCACAAAATTACAGCCATGAAAATGTAAAAGTAATGGAGACAAGATTGAGGGTTGAAGATGGGCAACCCCCTCCCCGAAGGAATGTATTTCTGCTCAATCCAAGTCCCTTAGGGAAGAGCTCAGTTACAATCAACCTGAGAGTGAGGAGAAGTAATTCTCAATCTCACAAGATCATGCAAAGATGTACAAACACACATGCATTATCTATTATGCAATGATAAGAACCGATTTCTTTACAGTATGAGAGAAGAAAGAGGGGAAATCAGCCTTTCTTCATCGTTGATCAGCAATACATGGATAGGGCTTGCTTCTTGTTGCTAAAATGGAAGAAAGAGCTCGAGAAGGAGGTGCTGTAATGAATTTAGAGGCTTGCTGTCCTATAAAACAGCAGTGATAGAAGAGGGAATATGGAGGAATTTGATAATGGAGAAGTGGGGGAGGATGATGGGGATGGATGGGGCCAGTTTTTGGCTATCTGTGGTGCTCTACATGAGTTTATAGCAAAGAAAAATAATGCTGAATGAAGAAAAATGAGCTCTTATTTATAGGGGAGGGAAGAGCTAGTACAAAAGGGAAAAGTGGAGTAGCACAAGACAAGTGTCGAGCCACATGTCATGAGATGTGACAAGTGGTGGGACACTTGGAAACTTGTGTGACAAGTGTCTTGACACTTGTCTCTTCTCTATGGCCTTCCTTTTTGGGCTGAATACTGTCAAGAATAGAAACAACCAAATTTAGTAAGCACAGTCAGAGTACAGAATTTACTATTTTTAGAATGACATTCCTATTTTTTTAGGATTAGCATTTTTAGGCTAATTCGAGACTCCTAAAATTTAGGGATCTCCTAAAATTTAGGGACCCCCCCAATATGGGTGTCATATGAAAGATTTTTCCATGTATATCCCAAAAACGGTATCAGAATCTTCATGTGACTTTCCTATGCAAAGAAATGTGCATTTCAAGCTTTCAGTCCACACATGCACATTGTACAAGCATTTCATGATTATGCCATCTTGTTGATTGTAATTGTCTGTTCTGGCGGATCTAGCCCACACTTCAAGGCATCAATCCTTTCTGTGTGAGATTCTAACCCTGATATGCGTGAGTTCTGGTCATAGGCGCCCAATCGGGCCATATAGGTGGAAGTGTGAACTATCTTTTCTCTAACCCACCGCGTGGATCCACCATAACCTGTGACCACTCATCAGTGGCCAGCTCCAATGCACTTTTCTTTATATCTAATTAGTGCAAAGGAAACAAATTGAATAAATCATTATATAGACAAATTAATGAAAAAGGATACAAATTCTGTTTCTATAGAGTTGTGACATCCTTGACTTTCGAACCACGAAAATCCCCACCTCTAGAGGTAGTGGGAATTCTCTGCGTTCCGCAACTCTAAGGTAGGACCATGGGCCATTGTGGAAGAAATCCTGTGGCAATAGTTGCGCCTGTCTCGGAAAAGTGTGACGGGCGGCAGGGGTAGATGAGCTGGTGGCTATGTGGGAGGGGGAAGACTGCTGGTACAAGGAGGATGTAGGCGTGTGTGGCTCATCACCACTTGTGGGAGGAGGGGGGGTGGGTCTGGGGGGGATTACCTAAACCGGGTGTGGATCAGGGGGGGTGCTCGGTAGGGGAGGTGGTGGGGGGAATAGGATTGAGGGATGGTGGGATGGATGGAGATACGTGGCGGGTGTGGGGGGGGGGATTGGTGGCCGTGGAAGGGGGGGGTGTGGGCCAGGGTCAGTGGGCGGGGCATGGGATGTGGAGGGGGGGGGGTGGGTGTGGGGGCTGTGGGATCTTAGGTGAGGTAGTGTGTGGTGCGGGTGGTGGATGTGGGGTGGGGGACTGCAGTCCTGCTGGGTGGGGCAGGCTGCAGAGTGCTCTGCCGAGGGGGCGTCGCTCGCCCTCTTGCTCCCTGCTATCGAGGCTGTGTTTGAGGAGCTGGCGGCGGTCCCCTTGCTGTCTCCTTCTCTATCGTCTTTGGACCCGTGTGAAGCCGTCAGTGTTCGCCTGTGGGCCTGTCGGCGGAGCCGCCTTGGCTCCAAAACGCGTACAATCTGTTGCTTGATGCCCAAAGTCGTGGCAGCACAGGCACTGCCCTGGTTGCCCAGTCACAATGACCTGCTGCCTAAAGGAGTGACCTCCTCCCTTAATCTCCAAGAACTTTGGTATACTCTTTGTGTCTTTCACGGCCACTCGTACCTTTGGGACTCCTAGCTGTCACTGCATTTGCGAAGGAGGCAGGAAGAATTGTGCCGAAGAGGCGTCCAAAGTCCTCCACTAACTGGCGGTACTCTACCACCAGTTCGGGGAAAAGTAAGTTTACTGGATGTTTGAGAAATATGTTATGGAGCGCAAATGTCTCCACTGTGAAGCCGCTATACCAAGGAACCATGTAAATGATCCCCTTCATGGAGGCATAGGGTGCGCTCTCAACTAGCTCATGAGCTGCATCCGCAGAGGTGAGTCAAATCATGAAGATCCCTTGGTCCATGAGGACTGCCTCCGCGATCTGCGTTGTGCCAATGCGCAGCGTGGAGTGAAGCCAGTCTCACCATTGGGTCCTCGATGAGGAGTGCTCAACGACCTAACCAAAGATCGCTGTTTCTTTCAACTCTAGCTCTGTGGCACGGACGGCTAAGAGCTGTTCCTTAGAGAGGATAATGCGCAAGGTGTTTGACTGCAGGGCACTCGCAGAATGCACCGGTGTCTGACTAGAGGTTTCCATTGCGCGTCCCTGCTGAGAACTCGCCTATCACGTTGCTGTGCTACCGGAGGGGGGGGAGTTGTTGTGGGGAGAGGGAGCAACTGGAGGGGGGGGGGGAGAGGGGGGAATTGCTGTTTGTTTGTTTGTTTTTCTTTCTCTCTTTGCCCCGTCTCTCGCCTCGTCACTGCCCTCATCACCCCCCCCCGTCATTGCCTCGTCCGGCCTGCCCCGTCTCTCGCCTTGTCACTGCCCCATCACTGCCCCGTCCGGCCTGCCCTGTCTCTTGCCCCGTCACTGCCCCCGTCACCCCCCGTCATTGCCCTGTCCGGCCTACCCTGTCTCTCGCCCCTTCACTGTCTCCGTCACCCCTCCTCATTGCCTCGTTCGGCCTATCCTGTCTCTCACCCCGCCATTGCCCCGTCACCTTCCATCCCGGCCTGCCCCGTCTCTCGCCATCCCTCGTCACTGCTGGCTTGCCCCGTGTTTTTCTCTCTCTCACTGCCCCATCACTGCCCCCGTCACTGTCGACCATCACCCAGTCACTGCTGGCCATTACCCCCGTCACGTTAGACGTATTGCCGCCCGTCACATCACTGCCTCATCGACGATCAGTGCGCATGCCACCTATTACTGCCGCCACTGGCCCGTCACGGTTGTGATCACTGCGGTCTATCACTGCCGTCACTGCCCCGTTAGTCCACCACATCACTTGGCTGAACGTCCAATCACGTCACTGTCGGGAGACCATGTCACTGCCCTGGCCCATCTCTGCCGCGTCATTGTTCCTCACATATACTGAAATGGTTACCCTCTATTCTGAACTCTGAATCGAGCTCCCCCACAGGCCCAACACAACAAGACGGAGTTCGCCCCCAAAATGGAGAAGGTCCAGATAGAGCAGATGATTACCAATGCCATCAACAAAATCAAGGAGTACGACAACGGACTAAGCATAGTGAATAGGCAGCTGAACGAAAAGATTAAAAAGCTGGAATTGAAGATATAAGCCCAAAATGGGGAGATTCAATCACTTAGGCAGCTACTGACTGACATTCAACTCAGCCCCAAGCTAGAGGAAGGAGAAATTCAACTAGCATGACCGAGGAGCTCATCCGCATCAAAGAGGAAGTACAACTACTCCAAAAAAGGGAGACGACGAAGGAGGCTGTTTCTTGGGCAGAGATGCTCAAGAAAACCCAACAGCAAGTAGAGGAGGCGGAGCAATGGATTCAAATTGCAAAGAAGGGGAAACACCTAGCACACGCACCTACAACAACCATAATCAATGACACATTGGAGGAGGAACAAAAAAGGAAAATGAGAGCACTCTGTGTTTGGGTGACGGATGCATGAAAAAGTAGACGAGGACACCAAGGTGCTATACACGTTAATGAATATTAAGAAAGACACGCATGTCTCGGCTTGGAGAGTGGGCAAGAAAAGCACAGAAAGGGAGAGCTCAAAAGAGGGTGCACTCATTCTCCGCTTCCCCACCATGGAGGCTAGGAGAGACTTCCTAGCCCAACGCCGTACATTGAAGGGGACCGGTGTGTTTTTGGGTGACGATCTCACACCAACCCAACTAGCCCACATGAGGGAGTGCATGCCAAAAATTAAGGCAGCCAGGGAGGAGGGCAAACTCACCTTCTACAGAGGAGGGAGAGTGGTAGTCATGGAGAGGCGCCACAAATGATGGCGTGAGACCTATGGGACTAGCCTTGTAGTGGCAGTCTGAATTGTAATGGAGCCCTCTGATTGGATGTGGGAGCTTTTGAGGAGACATTCAGAGGGAGAGATATTGTGTTCTACTCAGAGACACATCAGGGGCCACATACTACACTTCCATGGGTGACAAGCTATAGGTGGGAGTCAGCTTGCAGGAAGGAGATGCGCACAGACCATAGTAATCGCGGGTTGAGAGGAGTGGCAATGTTAATCAGGGAGGAGCTACAACAGATGATCCAGGTAGTCCGCAGAGATGAGCAGGCCAGATACATGTGGGTGGAGTGTGAGGTGAGGAACGCACTTTGTATGTTGCCATATGCTATTTTCCCCCTATGACGTCCCGATACACCCTAGCCAAGGGACAATCACCATATGTGGCTTTGGATGAGGATATTTGGGAGTTCTCGAAGGAGGGAGAGGTTATCTTACTAGGAGACTTTAATGCCAGGACAGCCTCCCATTAGGTGTCTTTCTTTGATGCATCTGAGGAGATGCTACAGGAGCAGGATGTGTCAGAGCTACAGCTGGAGAGGTCATCTCAGGATATGGAAGAAGTCACCAAAATGGGAGATACCTTGTGGAGATGGGCACAACACACAGGTTGGCCATTCTCAATGGCCTGGCTAGATACCCCCTATCTGGTGCCTTCACATGTTATCCTCATCGACACAGTGCCAACACTATAGACTATATTCTTGCCCCATCGACGCTGATATCTCACATCCAGGACCTCTCAGTATCCCTACGCCTTCTTGGAGTTGCAGTGGATCATGCCTACCTATCATTCACCATCTATCTCCAATTCACTGACACGCAGACCCATCATGCAGCTCGTTGACACCCGAGATACCTCTTTTCCAGAGAGACAGAGGATACCTATGAGGCGGAGATCCTTAGATTGTTATATGATGCAGACCCCGACGTTCCATTACAGGAGCTGACTTAGCAGTTCAGTGAGGCCCTACACATCACTGCAGGTGTAGCCTTTCCACACTCACGACCCACACAGAGAGCCTCCACTGGGGGACACCTCGGAGCAGCTGGTATGATGATGAGTGCTGTGAGACTAGAGCATGGCTATAGAAAGATAGCATTGGGGTCCACTACCCACAGACAGGCATAGATACTCTTTAGACGCCTCACACGGTGGAAGAAGAGAACATTCTTGGCCCAGCTGGAGCGAGACCTATATTAGTTATTCTTGAGCCAGGACTCTTTTGAGGCTTGGAGGCTTTTCAGAGAGCATTGCCCGACCACACCTATTACGTCCACAGTTGTATGGGAGAGTATGCATCTAGTCTCTATACTGTGGAGGGTCATCCACCTCTTCCTGACCCACTTTAGCCTTGTCCAAAGACCACCACTTTCTTTACAGAAAGTAGGGTCCGAGAGGCCATTGACAGACTTAGCAGAGGAAAGGCACAAGATCATGATGGACTAGTAGCCGAGCACTTGATCCATGCTAGAGATTTGGTGGCAGGATTCCTAGCTTACATGTTTAATAGAGCCATGTGTGAAGGCCTACCAAAAAGTTGGAGCATGAACACTATTGTGCGAGTCCTCAAGTCAGGGGACCCTACTCTACCTAGTAACTATCGGACTATCATGGTTAGGCATACATTGGCTAAGTTATATGCTTCCATCCTTGAGCATGAGTTAAAGCACAGGGACAGGCTTGCTTTAGGAGAGGCTTCTCCACATTGGATCACATCCTCACACTCAGAGCGATCATTGAGGAGGGAAGGGCCCATGGTCGACGGACCTACTGCTGCTTTGTGGACTTCCGCAAAGCCTTTGACATAGTACCGAGAGACAGGCTGATACATAGATTGCATGCCATGGGAGTACCGAAAGAGCTCAGTTGGGGTATTTTGGCACTGTATGAGAGAGTTGTGGGCAGAGTCCAGACACCTGAGGGCTTTTCAGCACCTATTTACTCCACCATTGGGGTGAAGCAGGGATGCCCCCTCTCTCCGACATTATTTGGCCTATACATTGATGGGATTGCTGATTACATTTCACATGAAGGAGATAGAGGAGCTCCACTAGCTGGCACTTGGATACCTCTCCTATTGTATGCAGATGACATTGTATTGATAGCTGACTCTCCAGAGGGCCTATAGAGACACTTGGAGGCACTACACTCCTATACTTTGGATAGTGGGCTTTCAGTGAACCTTGGTAAAACCAAGGTGATGGTATTTAATACTACACCACAGTGGGTCAGGAGATCAACACCTAAATTCATATATGGATCTAAGGAGCTTGAGTATGTGGATTCTTATACATACCTGGGAGTCTTATTCACAGGGCCCACCTTTTCTATGCGAGAGGCAGTAGACACTAGACTGACTCGCGGATACACATCACTAGGTGGTTTGGAGAGGATGTGCTCACAGGTGCAATTCCAAGAACCCCGCACCAAGCTATGGCTCTTCGATACATTGGTCACATCCACACTACTTTATGGAGTACAGATATGGGGGCCCAATCTTGACCACCGTAGCAGATCAAGGCTCAGTTATGACGGATGGAGGTCGATGGAGAAACCCCGAGTGTCCATGATATCCAGGATGATCAGATGTAAGGCCTCAGTGCCACATGAGATCATCAGAGTCGAGCTAGCAGCTACACCGATTGTGGTAGAGGCCCTCACCCGATCGGTCACATACATACATAGCCTATGGGACTTACCCACACACAGGTATGCACGGTTGACCCTTGAGTCCTCCAGGCAGCTTGCCAGAGAGGGTAATACTTCATGTTGGTATGCACAGATATCAGCCTGGTTTGAGCTGCATGGCTTTAGCATGGACAAGTTGCCCCCCTTCTAGTACTCCCCTGATGCACCATCTCTTGACATGAGTAGGTTAGAGATTCGCAAGATCATCAGAATGGATCTTACCCAGTTGGATATTAGGCGGACATGGTTGATGCCAGGGCAGGAGCTAGGGACAAAGATAGCTTTCTACCGCGAGCATTTCCTTCATACTATAGATGATGGATTTATTGCTCGCCCCAGATACATGGACACCCACCTTTCCCATGGGATCAGATGTACTATTGGCTAGTTGTGCACCTCACATCAGCTAGAGGTTGAGACTGGCAAATATAGATCCATCCCATTAGAGGAGCGCATATGCCAGATATGCCAATTAGAGCGAGAGATAGAGGAGCATTATATCTGCCGCTGCCTAGCGTATTATGAGGTCCGTGGTCATTTCCACTGTCTTTTTAGAGACGGATTTGGACCACTATCCAGAATCATGGATTTTACCGATCAGCGATGACTTGGCCTCTTTCTTCTTGAGATACGACGGGCTTGTGACATGTGCTGTTGTAGTCGCCTGATGGCGATTCAATGAAGAAACTGATATGATGAGGAGAACGGAAGACCACACAATCCGATTCTCAATAGGGGCACGAGATATGTTTTTCCTCCCAGCCTTGCCTAGTTAATTGCTAGCAACTCCCAAAATGATCCGATTTCCAGCCGTCACTTCTTGGTGAGTCCTACTATTCCTGGACTCTCTTTAATTCTAGGCTCCCCTAAACCCCGTTCACGTGCCCAAGGCCCCCGGACGGTTATTCCTTGTGCTTGTTTTCCGTAATTTAATGTTGTTAATATAACATTTCCTCCCCCTTAAGAATCGGTTTCGTCCTCGAAAACGATACTTGGAAGGTCTAACTGTAAATTGGGAAAGCTTTTTCTTAGGGTACTTACTCGCTCCCATGTTGAGCTTTCTTCTGAGCAATCTTTCCACTTGACCAAACATTCTTGATAAATAGTATTCCTTGTTCGTCTGTTACGAACATTTAATATTCTTTCTGGTTCATGTGGATTAGATTGGTCATCTAATAGCTCCTCAATGTTATCATTTAAGATTAAATTATCCAAATCACCCAGCTTCTTCCTTAACTTACTCACATGAAAAACTGGATGTATTTTACTACCAATAGGTAGTTGGAGCTTGTAAGCCCATTCTCCCACCTTTTTAAGTATTGTGAAAGGACCACAATACTTGGGTGAAAGCTTTGGACATTGTCCCGTTTTCATGGTTTTAGTTTGTTCAAGTACTTTAAGATAGACCAATTCTCCTTCTTCAAAGGAGACGTCTCTTCGGTGAGGATCTGCATAAGCTCTAGCTCGATTTTGAGCTTTCTTAATATTTTCTTGAGCAAATTTTAACATACTATTCATATCCTCCAAAAAGTCCTTGGCTGCCTGAACCTTTTCCTTATGCAGTCCTACTGCATGAGGAGGTCTGGGCTGAAACCCATACATTAACATAAATGGACTATACCCAGTGGAAGAGTGCTTGGCACTATTATATGCAAACTCTGCTATCGGTAGATACTCTTCCCAATTAGTTTGCCTTTTACTTACATATGCCCTAAGCATATCTTCAAGGATTTGGTTAACCCTTTCAGTTTGCCGATCAGTTTGCGGGTGATCCGCCGTATTCATGCTAAGTTTAGTATCCAACTTTCTAAATACCGCACACCAAAATTGACTATCAAATTTTCTATCCCGATCAGAAACTATATTTACCGGAAGGCCATACAATCGGTATATGTTCTCTACGAACAATCTAGCCAATTCTGGTGTTTTAACATCAGTTGAAGTTGGAATGAACCTAGCCATTTTGGTTAACCTATCCACAATCACCCACACAGAGTTGTGCCCTCTCTGTGTTCTGGGTAATGCAACAATAAAATCCATGGAGATACTCTTCCATTTTCTTGAAGGAATCTCTAATGGATGGAGAAGTCCTCCCATTTTCAATCTTTCAGCTTTATTAACTTGGCATTTATTACATTTGACCACATAGTCAAGGACGTCCTTATTCATTCCAGGCCAATAGAGCTGCCTTTTAATAAGATTGTAAGTCTTATTAACTCCTGGATGTCTCGCGCTAGGGGTATCATGACACTCAAAGAGTATCTGGCGCCTTATTTCTTTATCTTTCGGGACACATACCCTACCCTTGTAGAGTAAATAACCATTATCAATGGTAAAATTCTTCCACTTGAATCTGGTTTGAGCAACCCCTGATGCTCCATTTCCTTTTTGAACATCCTCAGATATTCCTTCCTCAGTAGAGGCACTTTCATTTGGATCCCCATTTTTTATTGCTTCCCATATGTTGGAATATGCCGGATCAACCTGACATTTCCCTTTTAAAGATTCAAGAAAGTTGGAAGTGAACTGAGTAAAACTCAATTCATTTATGATGGGCATTCTGTTGAGTGCATCAGCTACTATATTATACTTCCCTTTCCTATATCTGATCTCATAGTCGAACTCTTGGAGGAGTTCGGCCCATGTGGCTTTATGCCCTTGTAGATCCGGTTGGTCATTAAGCCACTTAATGCTTTCATGATCCGACAAGATCAAAAGTTTGGCACCGTACAAATAGTGCCTCCATTTCTTCATTGCATGTACTATTGCATACAACTCCCTCTCATAAATAGAATAATTCTGTTTTGCACGGTCTAATTTCTTGCTTTCAAAAGCAACTGGTCGACCTTCTTGTAATAAGGCCGCGCCTATCGCCTTATCACTGGCATCGGCTTCAACCACAAATGGTTTATTGGGATCCACAATTAATAGTAATGGAGCTGTAGCAATAGCTACCTTAAGTTTTTGCAAACTTTCATTTTGGTCTGTTCCCCAATTAAAGCTCTTTCCTTTCCCTTTAAGTTGGTCTGTCATTGGAACAACTATTTTGGCATAATCTCGAATGAATCTACGATAAAACCCAGATAAACCTAGGAAGATCTGCAGCTCTTCCAGGTTCATTGGAGATGGCCATTCAATAATTGCCCTTACTTTGTCTGGATCCATCTTGATTCCCTCTTTCGAGATAATATGCCCTAAATATTTGACCTCTTGTGCGAAGAATTCACATTTAGTTTTCTTCGCATAAAGGGAATGTGTTCTTAACAGTTGGAATACGAATTGTAAGTGTTCCAAATGTTCTTCTCTTGATTTACTAAAGATCAAGATATCATCCAAGAAGACTACTACAAAATGTTCTAGATAGGGCCATAACACAATATTCATCAGCTTCATAAAAGTAGCTGGTGCATTAGTGAGGCCAAAAGGCATCACCAAAAAATCATAATGCCCATATCTAGTACGAAATGCTATCTTAGGAACATCTTGTGCCTTAATTCTTACTTGGTGATAGCCTGATCTTAAATCTATCTTTGTGAAAAATTTTGCCCCTTGTAATTGATAAAAAAGATCTTCCATTCTGGGCATAGGAAATTTATTCTTCACCGTTATTTTATTAAGTGCTCTATAATCAACACAAAGTCGCATAGAACCATCTTTTTTCTTTACTAATAAAATTGGTGAAGCCCAAGGTGAATTACTGGGTTGTATAAACCCTTTATCAAGGTAATTCTTAATTTGTCTTTCAACTTCTTGGTGCTGTGTTTCACTTAATTTATACGGTGATTTAGAAATAGGGTGTGTATCCTTATTTGTGTCAATTGGGTGATTTATATCACCCCTATCTGGTGGAAGGCCACTTGGTAAATCAGAAGGAAACACATCTTTAAATTCATCTAACAAACTACTTAATTCATTATTTGCATTCAACTCACAAACATAAGAAAATTGTTGCTTTATATTACAGAAAGTAAAAGTGTTTTGTACAGGAAGAGACCATAACATATATACCTCACAAGCTTCCTTCTTTATCAGCTTCTGAACCTCAGTGGAACACAACAAAGGATTATCAGATACTTCATGTTCACCTTGAATCACAAAAGTCTTACCATCCCTTTCAAATTCCAGTGTATTATGATGATAACTACGTTTTAAGGATGGTTCCAATCCCCATAGCCACTCCCTCCCTAAAGCAATAGCTTTTCTTTTTTGGCCTTAACAAAGTCATCTGGACTTAACTTTGGCCTTACATATTGTTTCTTTTAAAAAGGTTGCTTCTTGCTCTTAAAAAATGGCATTTTCCTTTTTAAATTTGCCTACAAATTTTGAGGTTTCTAATTCCTTAGACTTGGGCTCTGTATGAGTGAGACTAGTGAGTGTACCTGGACGCATACTATCTTCATTGATTAATGCAAATTTAATTGCCTCTTCCAGCGTCTTAGGTGAACTCATTTTTACTTCCTTTTTACAGGCCTTATCTAGTTTCCTAATGAATCCTCTTGTCTTTTGAAATTCATCTATTCCTTCCAATTTGAGGATTATCTCACGATATTCCTCCAAATATGTCAGCAGGGGTCTTTCCTTTTGTCTGACATAATCCCAATCTTCCCAATTTCTTTCCATTTCATTTTCAGGAAGGAATTCTTTCAAAAAGACGGATTCAAATTGAGCCCAAGTTTCAGGTATTTTATTTGCCTCCTTTAAAGTTCGCCACCATTTATATGCCTTTGGCCCTAAAGTTAAACTGGCCTCCAGCGCTTGGAGATGTGGTGGAGTATTTTTAAGTTTGTGTAAATCTTCCCATTTTTGGAGAAAATTAAAGATAGTGTTTTTATTTCTATCTTTTTCCTCCCTGTGAAACTGAGGGGGTTTCATATCTTTTAGAACTGGATTATCCCTCAACTTGTGGTGGGGTTCCTTAGGATCTTGCATAGTCACATCTAAATCTTTCGATGAAGATGGGATATCCGAGGTTTCTATCTTATTTTTATCCCTTTCTAGTAATAAAGTTAATTGAGATTTTATTTCAGTGAGTGTTTGAGTTAAAAATTCCATTTGAACCCCCTGTGCCTGCACACGAGTAGTTAGATCATCAAATTGTTCTCGTGTGGCAAAGAATTCTTCTCACTGTTCTTCTTGCATCTCCGTTTCATGGGGATCTACCATAGGGTGGTCCTCAGAACTAGAACCTTCCATTACTCCTTTCCCTTTTTCTGCCATTAATACACTGGAATTGGAAAGCAAAGATAAGAAATTTGCGTACAAAGTAAAGTACTTCCCTGGTTATAATGACAGGGCAACTGTTGCTGGTTTTGTTAATAAGCCCGAAGAGTGAGGGATAATTTATCTTCCCGAACTGAGCCGATCACGCTGAAAATGAAGCTTATTGGCAGAAACGGCTAGTAAGGAGGGGACTAAATATTCCCCTTCTTAATGGTCACGCGAACCATCAGTATGTCTTCTATGTATGAAACAGGTCTGACTGACTTTAGGCGGTTGGTGATGGGTTTGACTACCGTTGTATTACTGTTCTCTGAAACAGTCGTGTATGTCGTGTGACATGTAGGATACCGTCTCACACTGTATGTCTCCCTGTGGCGAGTTATAACAGATGACGGGTGACGTGTCCGTCTTCACGACAGTCCCATATAACATATGGAGTACCATCAAGTCGCCTGACCCTCCCCTTAGTTGCCTGACCCTCAGGCAATAAGACGCCAAAAAAAAACCTTCGTGAATAACTGACGAAATCAGGACTTGTTGTAGTCGCCTGATGGCGATTCAATGAAGAAACTGATATGATGAGGAGAACGGAAGACCACACAGTCCGATTCTCAATAGGGGCACGAGATACGTTTTTCCTCCTAGCCTTGCCTAGTTAATTGCTAGCAACTCCCAGAACGATCCGATTGCCAGCCGTCACTTCTTGGTGAGTCCTACTATTCCTGGACTTTCTTTAATTCTAGGCTCCCCTAAACCCCGTTTGGGCGCCCAAGGCCCTCGGACGGTCATCCCTCGTGCCTGTTTCCTGTAATTTAATGTTGTTAATATAACATGTGCCTCAAGAGTACAGCTACTCCAGGACACAGAGACCCTCCATAGAGGCAGCTCACGGACTTCTTTGCAAAGGAGACTCAGAAGACTTCAATACAGTTACAGCCACAGTCCACACATAGACAAGGAGTACTGATTGATCGAGTCGTTCAGCTTAGCCGATCCAGACATCCTAGGCCTCGACACAGTTATTGGCGACACCTTCATAGGCGGATACAGGGGATTATTGCTCGGGCTAGAGCTAGGCCCTCCATACCCACATGAGATTGTACCATTTGGAGCTCATTGTTACTAGATAGAGCTCTATGTTTTACACATAGGCATAGTTTCCTTTCTTATTTTGCTTTGTGCTACATATTTTGCCTAGACAGTTGTACCATCATGCACATGATAGTAACTCATGGTCTCATAGGTCTTTTTGGCCTTTTGTAGACGTTAATATATCATGTCATTTCATTTCTTTGGCGGGGGGGGGGGGGGGGGGATAGTAGGGCGGCACGGGGGAGAGTTGGTAGGGCAGATGCGTTTTTGGGCCGCGGCAGGGCGACGACGGGGTAGGCATCACTAGGCGGAGGCGACGGGCAGGGGCCAGGGGGCGATGTGCACAGGCGGGGATGATGGCCAGGGGGCGGGGGCAGAGGCGGGTGCGGATCAGGGGGCGGGGGTGGAGGCCACAGGTGGGATGATGGCCAGGGGGTGGGGCGACGGGCCATAGGCGGGGGCCAAGGCGGGGCCGCAGGTGGGGCACCAGCGAAGGTGATGGGCAGGGGTGGGCATGAGGGAACAGTTGGGAGGCGGGGGTAGCAGGCGACGCGACGGCAGCAATGAACTAAAAGTCTAGGGAGTTTTGATTGCAGAACTAGAGAAATGGGATCATTTTGGGTGGTATGTTGCTTGATCTGCAAACAGCTCAAGATTCTGCCATCTAATGCTGGTTTGGTCTGATGGTTCTTGAAATTTTATGTGCTGCAGTTAGTTTATCACCTGATGTTGTTCATGAAGATGTTATCAATAAAGAAAACGTGGGAGAGAGCACCGAAATATTAGAATGGCATTTGTCCTAATTTGCGTAGCTCTTCTGTGTGGAATGTATGCCCTCTGCATGTGTTTTCCTTCATTTAGCCTCCAGCATTTATTTAGGTTTTCCAGTTCCTGGGATAGGCACTTTTGACAGCCTTGCTTTGTTTCTCAGATTGATAGATTTAATAAGCTCTGCCTTGTTGATACCTTTTCTGTAGGCTCTTCATTTTATATGCTTGAAAGCATTTTTGCTAAACAAGTCGCGGTGATAGATTTAATAAGCTCTACCTTGTTGATACTTTTTCTGTAGGTTCTTCATTTTATTTTCTTGAAAGCATTTGTGTTAAACAAGTCATGGTGATAATCTGTTTCAGGTTAGTGAAGATACAGCACCACTTTCTTTTAAAGGAAGTCCATATTGGATGGCTCCAGAGGTACTGCTGAGTTACTTTAGGGATTTCTCTATTTGGGTTGTGCAGCATGCTCCTGTTACAAAATCTTCAAATTTGAGTTGCTCCACATTTTACTTGGTTTCAGGTTATTTTACAAAGAAATACAGGATATGAACTTGCAGTGGACATTTGGAGTCTTGGTTGTACAGTGATAGAGATGGTCACTGGAAAACCCCCTTGGTTTCAATATGAAGGGGTAAGCTTTAGTCTAAATAGAGAATTGGTAGTATATGGATAATTGTCTTTCTGTTGAGGATTGCAAATTTACATTTCTTACCTAAGGCATAAAGTTTCTTTTTATATTTTCTGGATGTTTGAAAAAGCTATTCAGAATTATTTGAAGAGCACATAAAGGAGAATGGGTAAAAACTGAAAGCAAAGCTTTATTTTCTGTGTATAAGTAGGGAACTAAAGGAAATGCTTGTCACATTGGGTCAAGCTGGCAGTATGATAATCCCACATTAACTCTAGAGCATGTTACAATTCATAACATGTTAGAAGTAAGTCTGAACAGTTGAAGGTAGACCCCAAGACAGCTACTGCAGAGGATGCCTACACACCTGAAGTATTGCAGGTACAGGGACAAGTGCACATCTAATTACACAAGTGGATGCTGAATACTACCTGAAACTGGTGCATACAGTCTAAAGGCTGATTATTATTCATAAAATGAGCACAAAAACATAGGCTGAGTTCGTCAACCAGGCATTGTGATGAACATTCAGGTGCAGGCTAAATTTGTTAGAATACAGATGGAATCTGGATAAAAGTGAAATGAATACCGAAAAAACTGGATGAGGAAAGGTGATGAAACCGTGTTTGAATGGCAGCAAAAGAAGAAATGCTTGAACGGGAAGATAAAAACACTCGAAGAGCAAGAATGAAGGTGATCTAAAACTCTGCTGCAGAAAAAGGCTGATACCAAGGAAGCCCTTGTATGAGACACAATGTGTGGTGATAGCAAGGGTGCTGGGCTAGAAGGCTGGAGGTGGAAGACAGAAATAAGTCGCAGAGATGACTGATGGGATGTTGCCCTAATGATAGGCTGGCTATAAATAGGCTTATGCTATAAAAACACAAAAGTGTAAAACCTAGCTCATGGCTTTCCTGGACTAGGATACTAGGGTTCCTAGGCCTTAGGATCATCATAGTTAATGCCAGGATTCTCCCTAGAATGCCTCTCATTTGCACCTCCAGCATGACTAACATTCAACAAATGTTGCCAATCCTTATGAATTTCAAGGGTGCAAGGAAAACTCCAATAGCTTCAGGGCCCAATACACATGGGGCAGGCCTGAAAATATCGACATGGACAAAAAAGGGACCAAGTCAACCAAAGTCATCAAGATTTGCTCCTAATGTCATGCACTGACCTGGTGCAGGGATTACAAATAGGAGATGATCATGACTGCTAACATAAGATCTTTTACACATTTGACTGTTTTTCAACTCCAAGGGTTTCTCATTGAGAGACATAAACTAGGAGAGCAAAATTTTCATGTTCATTTGCATGACTGGTTGTTGACTTGAAGTGATGTCTGTTTGTGCACACTTCATTGATGCATGGTTGGGGACTTTGGTAAGGCAAATCCCAAGTGTACTCCTGAAACCATCTTTCCTACCTTGAAAGGGTGGTAGATGACTTGATTTAACACAAATTATAGCAAGCAACAAATTTACAAATCTGAAATTACACACGTCATTGATTAATCTCGGAGAGCTAACACCTGATTGGCCCCAACAACTGGTGCTCCTTGCAGCATTTCTTTCACTTATATTGATCTAAGATGAAGCACATTGAGATTTTGGCTGATCTCCTTCAATCTTCAATACAAATTGCTGTCATTAAATGACCGGCAACAATCAGAATCAATTTGCCCCTTGATTTGACCAAAGATTGGGCAAAAATTGGTCCTTGGGCTCTTGTATCCGGGCCAAATCAAATGAGAATGTGCTCATCCCTCAGATCAGTTGTGAATTCTCAATTAACAGCTGTTATTCTGAGTACAGGTTCTTCAATTATTGGGCATGGATTCCAAGGTGATTGAGAACCCTAATTGCTGCTGTAAATCAGGGTTTCAGCAGCAAAAATCACAGATGCTCTTCACTAGAGGCTAGAATATGCTGAGAATTGCTAAGGGAATGTTTGGGAATGAGAGAGAAAATCAGCTAGAGAGAATATTTTAAATGGTAGCTCTACTAGCAATTCTGATGGCGCCAATAGCTTTAAAAGGGGGGTAAAATTCCAGCATGACTGATGTGCCTTCCTCTTCTATCGCTGCCTCTCACTGAGGTGGAGAAGGAAACATGCTGTCCTTGTCTTGTTGCACTGCACGATCAGCTGTTGCCTGATTCTCGCAGCCTCCTTGGTTGGAATTCACTTCTATAGTAGGTCAACTCTTGCTTCCTCCCTCAGCCGTTGAATGGTTGCTTCCACACTCAACCAGCTCCAAACAGCCTCCTCTTAGCTTGCATGGGCAAGTTTGCCGAGTGTTAGTCTTCTAAAAGCAATCTTCAGCATTACTTAAAAATTCTCAAATTAAATTGTTTAAAACTTAATTAATTATCCATTTGACCTTGTCCACATCCACATTTAATGTGCTAACCCTTTGAAACTTTTAAGTTGTTTCCAACTTTAATGGCATTAGACTCGCCTTAATTAATTGATTAAGGCCCAATTAATATCCTAGGTTTAAAGTGACATTGGGCATCCACAAGTACTTCTCCAACATAACTTAGTACAACTTTTGCCAATGTCACCCAATGCATATTTAGGGTACTTAGGCCGTTACTGTGACTTAAGTGACTTGCACTTCAAATGTGCACAACTTAATAATACCAAAGCTAAGTGCTAAAAATGCACATTTGTTAGGAAATGAGTGAGCAACCAGAGAGAGTAGGGTTTGCGGGAGAAACACAGGGTATGTATGACAAACACTGAGAACAGAAGAGAAACTTAGATGAACAAGATGATGAAGAACTGAAATAATGAAGTGAATCTGATATAAGGGTGCCGTAGCATGAAAGATTCCCTGGAGTGGGGAGACTATTGAAGGAGCCTTTGAATATGTAAATATAGGGATGATAAGGTGTTGCTTGGAGCAAGGAAATTGTTGAAGAAAAGGAGCCTTTGAATTTGTAACACAAGAATGAAAATTGATGCTTGTAGCAGGAATATAGTTGAAGGAGCCTACGAGTTTGCAAACACAGGCCTAATGAGCTAACCTTACGCTTGTCGTCTTTTTTCTTGTGCAACTCCGAAGTTGGTTGATGAGTTGCTGTCGAGGGTAGATGATTTCTTCGACTTAAAGATTGAGGTAGCTTGATGGGAACCCGCAGTTGGTTGGCTACCCTTACTTGCAGCCAAAGTATTAACAAAATTCTTTGCATATATGTAGATGTCCTTGAGTGAATGAAGAGGATTATGGAGCACCTCATTTTGGTAGTCCGGTGGCAATCCTAAAAGTATCGCATGTAAAGAAGTGCTTGAGGATCATCCAAGGCCTTCGTCTTACGCAATAAATCTTTAAGTTCCTGCGAGTATGCATCTAAGCTTTTTTTCCCCATAGCAAGCTCAAATAAATTTTGAAAATTTTCAATCTGATCATTGGTCATGAAATGTTTTTAAAGAATGGATTGAAAATCAGTCCAAGTTGTTGGCTTAGGGCGCAAGCCCACTCGCCAAGCGTATTCTTTCCCTTGTAACATGATTTGTATTTTTTTGATGTACTAAGTGTCATCGAATTGATACAAATCAAAATATGCTACCCATTTGGCCAACCATGAGTTGATATTTATCTCATTTCTTCTCCTCTTCTTTAAAGGGATCAGGTTGGAATTGAAGAGGCAACGTCCTCATGGCTGCGGATACAAATGGAAAATGGGGAGCGCGAAGCTCTAATTGGCATTGCATTTCCTTCACTTGAGCTTGGAGAATTGTCACAATTGACGGATCTCCTTTGAATTTGAAAAAAGAAGCTTTAGGATGCTGCCCATGTGCTAGGGAGAAGCCGGATGAGCATCCTTCATGTGTTGAGATTCTATGGGAATGGGTGCATCAAAGGGAGATAGTCCGTGAGAAGACATGACTTTGTAAACAAGAGAGGTTTTGGAGAAATAGAGATTATATTTTTGAAGCTTAAGGAATATGCGAGAGAGAGAGGAGCAGGAGAAGTAGAGATAGTCCACTTTAAATGTAAAATGGAATCGTCCCCCTTTTCTTCTTTTTGGTGGTAAAAGGTGGGACACATAGGCAGAGGTAGGGTGGATAGAGAAAAGGAATAGAGGGGTGCCCTTAGAGAATTGATTTAATAAAAGACTTTAGTCTTCATGATGAAGCACTTATTAAAAAAGAATTATTATGTGGCCAAATTTCCTATGGCCACTTTTTTCAACAAAGGGGCTTGCCTAACATGTATCTTCACCAGGAGCAGGGTTGTCCATGTTCGATGGATGGGTCGACCTGTTCGATCCATCCTATCCAGTCCGGCCCGTCCAATGCTGTCCGAAGGTCCCCGATGGCTTCATTGTGCTGGTCAACTACATCTTGTCCGAGGTCAAATAATTGTTTGGTGAACATTTTCTGTGGTTTTCCCTCTTGTTTTCTCCAATGGCTCTCTCTTCTCTACCACCTAGCAACTCTCTTCTCTTCTTTCTCTCATACAAAGTCTCTTTCTTTACCACCCTTCTCTCTCTCTCTCTCTCTCTCTCTCTCTCATGACACATACACTGTGAGAATGCAGCCATCTTCTCTCTCTCATCCACACACATACATCCAAATTTGAAATCTCTCTCTCTCTCTCTCTCTCTCTCTCTCTCTCTCTCTCTCTCTCGTCTCACCAACTCATTCATCCTTTTTAGTATCCACTCACTTGACTCTTGAGAATGACTCCTCAGCAGAATGGTGTTGTTGAAAGGAAAAATCACAATCCTACGGAGGTGACTCGTTGTATGCTTAAAAGCAAGGGGCTGCCTCATAAATTTTGGTTAGAAGGCCTTCAATGTGCAAATCATGTGTTGAATCGTGCACCCACTAAGGCACTAAAGACGATCACCCCGTTTGAAGCTTGGCGTGTTAAGAAACCCAAGGTTAATTACTTTCAGGTGTTTGGTTGCATAGCATATGTACATATTCCGAAAGAGCTTTGTGGGAAGCTTGATGACAAGGCTGTAAAATGCATATTTACTGGCTACAGTTCGGAAAGCAAGGGCTCTCGCCTGTATGACAGACACACAAAGAAAGTTTTTGTCAATAGGGATGTCATATTTACTAAAAATAATGTTTTCATATGATCAATTTCAAATGCCAGCCACCCGTGACATTGGTGATGTCTTTCAGGGTCTCTTGCCACTTTCTTTGGAGTCCATGCCTATTGTAAATGGCCGGACAGACATAATACAGCAAGCTGTTGCTGCACCATATGTGCATGAACAGTAGGATATTGATGATGGTTTGCCACATGCAGTGGAAGATGCAGTATAGCATGAAAGGGCTGCTGTAAATACAACAAAAACAGTCCCGAGATGGCTGTTACAAACTCTCCAGGAGAGTAAAATGGATGCTCCTTTAGCTCAACACACAAGAAGGGTTGCTAGACATGTAGCACATGATGCAGGGGGAGTACATTTGGCTACGTTTACACCCGAACACGGTAGAAGGCACAGTGAGCCTTTATTCCCAACAACCTCCCACCTAAAGGCAACGTGTCTGAAGGTAAAGAAAATAATCAACTAATTCTATGTATGTATAAAGCTGAAAGACACATATGCTATCCAACCCCCATCATCTGGCTGCAATGAGCAAACCGCTCGGCTGAAAGATCCTTCGTGAGAAGGTCTGTAGGGCTATCATTTGTATGTACCTTGACAAGTTCAATGCCCTTGTTGTCAAGTACATTCCTAATAAAGTGATACTTTACTTGTATGTGCTTTGTCTTTGTGTAAAAGACAAGATTCCGTGCCAACATGATAGCATTTTGATTGTCACAGTGGAGGATAGGAACCTCTGTAATACCAAGCTCTCTCACCAGACGTGAAAGCCATAAAGTCTCTTTGCATGCCTCAATGGTGGCAGCCACATATTGTCTCTGTGGTAGTCAATGTGACACACTTTTGCAGCCTAGATATCCAAGAGATCTCCACCTGTGAACATGAATACATATCTTGAAGTAGACTTCCTGTAGTTAGGATGGCCAACATAGTTTGCATCCGTGAACCCAACAACAGATGACTTCTGCTTACCAAAACAAATACACAAATTCTTTGTCCCCTTAAGATATCTCATGATACCCTTCACTAACCACTCCCATTGCAAATGCAATGTCAAGACGTGTATCGACCATAGCATACATCAAGCTACCAATAGGTGAAGCATAGGGTATCTTGGCCATTTCAACCTTACCATCATTTGAAGTAGGGCTATCATTTGCACTAAGTTTCACATATGGAGGCAATGGTATACTAATGGCTTTCCTCCCCTACATATTGGAAACGTTGTAGAACTTTAGTGACATACTTTTGCTATGACAGATAAAGAAGACCATTCGGCCCAAAACCCCCCTGCCCCCCACCCCCTCCCACAAAAGACCCGTTTGGTGATCGATTAATCAAGTGTATGGTTGTCATAACTGCCTCTTCCCAAAATCCATGGGGCAAAGCAGTATGTGACATCATTGACGGACCTTGTTTTGAATGGTCCTGTTCGTACGCTCTACAACACCATTTTGGGGCAGATTATGAGGAATAGTAAACTCCCTTTTAATCCCTTTGCTATCACAAAAGTCTTAAAAGGCTTTGGACACATATTCCCCACCATTATCAGAGCGAAGGCATTTTAATGTTTTGTTAGTCTGATTTTCAATAAGTGCCATGAATTTTTTAAATTTATCTAAGGCCTTGTCTTTGTGACGGATTGGATAAACCCATACTTTGTGTGTGGCATCATCAACAAAGGTAATGAAATACTTCTCCCCCCTTAAAGATAATCCTGGCATTTGACATACATTTGAATGTACAAATTCTAAAGGTGAAGACTTTAGAGAAATAGATTTTTTATGTGATGTTTGAGCATGTTTACCGTAAATATAATGATCGCACGGTGCAAAATCAGCATACCTCAAAGACGGTAAATAACCCAAACGAGAGAGTACTTTCATTCCAGATTGACTCACATGTCCCAATCGGCTATGCCACAAAGAAACACTTGGCTACTTGGTTATGGTGACTACATGGTCATGCACACTAGATACATGCAAGAGATTCAAGGTATCACTTTTGGATCCCTTGACAACAATGCAAGAGCGTTTACAGATTTTCCATTTGCTATCCCCAAAGGTGATGTGATAGCCTTCATCATCTAGTTGCGCTGTGCTTATCAAGCTCTTCTTGAGCTGAGGTACATGTCTCACATTATGCAAAACAAACACAGAGCCATGCTGAAATTCCAGTTTCACAGTGCCAATGCCTGCAATTTTACATGCATGTATCCCCCAAGTGGACAACACCATGTACACCACCATTGTAGTCAGAGAACCACTCATGATGTGGTCATGAAAGGACACACGTGAATCAAGTATCCAAGTGTGCATATCATTCTCAAAATCTGCAGTCAATACATGTGCACTCAAAGAAAAAGCAAGAAGTACATCACCATCACTATCATTATCATGAGTGACTACATTAACCTCTTCTATTTTCACATTGCTCTTTTTGACAGGCTTGCTATCCTTATTTTCAGCCTTGTTGGCTTCGTTGTTTTTGTTTTTGCCATTCTCTTTCTTCAATTGAAAGCAACCCCTTCTGTAGTGCCCCTTTTTGCCACAATGATGGCACTCCACATTCTTTCCACGACATTTGTTGCGTGCTCTGTTTTCAGAACTACTTTTATGTTGAAATTTGCCTCGTGTGTAATGCATTTGAAGACTTGTTTGCTAAGTTATTCCGTCCGTTGAGTTCTTCCATCAGCAAAGAACTCTCCACATTAGAGTATAACAGCTGAGCATTCAAATTACTCAAAGCTATCCTGAAAGTATCCCAACTTTCAGGTAGACTGCATAGCAAGAAGGTAGCTTTGAACTCTTCATCAATATGAAGATCCAAAGCAATCAGCTGACTGAAAATTGAGTTAAACTCATTCAAATATACAGACATGGCTGTACCCTCTTTCACGCGAAAAAGTCCATTAGTTTTTTCAGCCAATAAACCTTGCTGGCTGCACTTTTGTGAGCATACAATTCTTTAAGCCTTTGCCACATTGCATATGCCGAATTCAGCTTCTCAATGCTAAAGAGCAAGTTGTCTGACACTGAGAGCTCAATGGTAGAGCAAGCAAGCTCATCAAAGCCATCCCACTCGTCTTGTTCCATGTTTGCTAGTTTGATTCCCTTGTTTTGATGGGCTTTACATGTTTCTTTTGCACCAAGACATTGTAGCATTGTTTTTGCCAAATTGCAAAATTATGTGCACCCTCAAGCTTCTTAATGTGCAAAAGATTACTGTTGTCACTGTTTCCAGCCATAATTTGCAGTCCCAAATTGACTAACCAGTCACCAAAGGTAACCACGGTACACAAAAGTACCAACCAGCAATGAAAAAATCTTGAGATTGAAGAAATTGCAGATCTGCAAATAGATTTCCAGAGTTAAAAGGGTGTCTATTGCTGCACTCCTCAGGCAATCATTGACACATTTAGGGACCAAGCCACTAGTTACATGTGAAATCCCCAAAATTTCATTGCAATTTCTGCTCTAAAGGCATTCCTGGGCACAAATTTGACAATTTCTATCAAAAGCCCCAAATTTCTAGAGGATAATCCGTCGAGATTGTATCAATACATGTACCCAAGTGCATGTACCAAACATTTGTTGCACAGATTGAAGGGATTTTGCAAAAGCCCCCCGAAAATGGGCAACAAAGGGATGCTAAAAATTAACTTGAGCAACAAAATCAGCATGCTGAAAATGAATTATAGCAGCTTGAAAATGTATTATAACAACTTGAACATGCAGTTCAACAGCCAAATAATAAGGTCATTGATATTCCTTTGGATGTGGATCCATTGCTTGATAACATAGATCGTTGGGTAAGGTCTACTCGTGTCAGGAGACCTATATAAAGGTTTGATCCCTCTCTAGACTACATTTTGCTCACAAACGAAGGTGAGCCTCTTACATATAAAGAGAAATTATCATGTGAGTTAAAGAAAAAGTGGGAGCTAGCCATGCAGGAAGAAATGAAGTCATTGTATCATAATGATACTTGGGATTTGGTTCCATTACCCAAAGATAGGAAAGCTATTCCTAACAAATGTGTCTATAAAATCAAGTGTGTGGATGGCAAACCCAAATACAAAGCTAGGCTTGTGCTAAGGGCTATACACAGAAAGAGGGGATTGACTTTCAAGAAGTTTTGTCACATGTTGTCAAAATGACCACTCTTTGGGTATTGTTTGCTATCGTAGCATCTATGGATCTTGAACTTGATCAGATGGATGTTAGAACTACATTCTTGCATGGTGATTTGGAAGAAGAGTTGTACATGAAGCAAACAGAAGGCTTTGTTATACTAGGAAAGGAGTACTTGGTGTGTAAGCTTAAGAGAATCTTATATGGTTTGAAACAAGCTCCTAGATAGTGTAATAAAAAGTTTGATGCCTTCATACTCTTACATGGGTTTAAAAGGAGCAATGCAGATCATTGCTTATATATCAAGAAGGCTGATGATGGAAGTCTTATTATACTTGTGCTTTATGTGGATGATATGCTTATTGTTGGCAAGCATAAAAGGCAGGTTAATGCATTGAAAAGACAGTTGAATTCAGCCTTTTCCATGAAGAACTTGGGTGTAGCTAAACACCTTTGGGGTGTGCGTGTGATGAGAGATAGAGAGTAGCAACTCTTGTTTCTCTCACAAGAAAAGTACATTAGCAAAGTACTTAATCATTTTTCTATGGCCGATACTAAGCCACTTGGTGTTTCTTTTCCACCATATCTTAAGCTTAGCAAAGCAGATTGCCCAAAAGATGATAAGGCAGCCAACTCTATGAAGGGTGTTTCTTATGCTTTAGCTTGTGGTTCACTCATGTATGCTATGGTTTCCACTAGACCTGACATTGCTCATGCAGTGGGAGTTGTGATCAGGTTTATATCAAATCTTGGCAAAGCACATTGGAAAGCAAAGCAATGCATCTTACGATACCTTAAGGGTACACAAAGAAAATGTATTTGCTATGGAAAGGGTATATTAGATTTGTAAGGTAATTGTGATGCAAACATGGCAGGTGACTTGGATACTCGCAAGTCTACTGGTGTGGCGGATACATATTTACCTTGATTGGTGGGGTAGTTTCTTGGTGCTCTAGATTCAAGGATTTTGGATTTCCCACCAAAACACATGTACTCGGAAGTGATAGCCAGAGTGCTGTATGCTTGGCCAAGAATGCTATGTTTTATGCACATACCAAACATATTGATGTGCAATATCATTTTATCAGACAAAGTTCTGGATGATGGTCTCGTCACACTAACTAAGATCAAATCACGAGATAACCTTGTAGATGTTCTCACTATAAGTCTTGCAAAGGCTCAACATGACCATTGCATTCGACTAGTGGGAGTTGGTTAAAGGTTCTCTTAGGACCTTTAAGTGGGATGTTGGGTGTAAAGACCCTTATACTACTCTCGAGTGTATATTACTTTACACATGTGAACACACCCTTGGGGGTGTAAGTGTACCATACTCTAAGTATAAATACATTCTTTTATTTTGTGTGTACCACTTGTTGGGTGTAAAGGCCCGTACGCTACTCTCGAGTGTATATTACTTTACACATGTGAACACATACTTGCGGGTGTAAGTGTAACGTATCCTAAGTATAAAAACATTCTTTTATTCTTTGTGTGTATCATATTGGTACACACCTATCTCTTGACTCTTGACTCTCACTCACTGCTCACTCAACTACGGCACACACCTCGATCAACGCGCATATCCTGAGTGCTTTCTCTCACACTCTTCACGCAGATTGTTGGCTGATCTACATTTACCATTGGAGGATTCTATACTCATTCTTTCTGACACTTAGAGTGCTATTGGAGTGGCACAAAATCTTGTATTTCATGCTTGCACGAAACATATTGAGGTGCATTACCATTATGTCAGAGAGAGATACTATGCAAGAGAGATTAGCTTGATGTATGTTTTCTACACAGGAAAATGTTATAGACATTTTCACTAAGGCACTACCTTGTGAGAAGTTTGAGGCTTTTTGCAAGTCCTTGAACTTGCTACGCTTTGGTGATTGATCATTTCTATACTTTACCACATTGGCATTATAGGGAGGTGTTAGAATTCGTCAATTCTATGGGCAGTGCCCAATGTTTTAGTCTTTAGTTCTTTTTCAGTTCTTAGTGTGAACACAACTAAAGTTATAAGTTGTGTCACCACTCTTAGAGTTAGAGTTAGAGTCAGTTAACTCTAGTTGAGTTAGAGCTAGGTCTATCTTAGATCTATCTTGTACCTTTTATTCTCATTATTTCAGTTCAGCAAGTACACTCTACTCTTTTGCTTCAGCACACTCTTGTTGTCTCTCTTTTCTCTCCTCCATAGTTGGCTGTCATTCTCCAACATTGATACCAATGACACAAGCCAAACTTACTATAAAAGGGATTGGACATTAGACTCACCTCCCAACCATAGAGCCAAACAGACTCATGCCCTATATGGGATGCCAGCCCTTGGAATGTGGTTGTGGCCCGGAGTGCTACTAGCTCCCAGGCAACTCACACCAACCCGGTCTACGGATTAGTTGGTCAATGGGCCAAGAGTCCAAGATTGGTGATTATACAATGAATGTGCTCAATAGGGCCTTGAATCTTATTCATAGGACTTAGCTGCCCTGAACCCAAGGTGCCCTTAGTACATTCGCACTAAGTCACCTCATGATGACCAGTGCTACTAGTGCCAATCTGGATGTCCAAGGACATAACACATTGGACTCAAAAATGGGTGGTGGAAACCTCTGCATAATGTGGTGGTCTCTAGGAGGACCGATCGCCTTGTGTGATCTTAGTGTCTCCGTTTGCTTGTGAGAACTTATTGTGTGTTGGATGTGTCTTATTGCCTTGAGCGTAGTAAGCTAAGAACGATGCATAAAAATCTTGGTGGCCCAAAAAGGAGAGGTAGCACAAGGAGTGCGTGGTGGAAGACGCATATACTCTGGTGGGGTAGGGAGCAAAGGTTGCTGTTGATATTATCAAACAAGTGTATGGATTGACTCGACCATTTCCTATACATCATTTTCACTCTATGCTTACAATGTTGTTGAATCTTCTAATTTTTCTGAGGCTTTTGCTTGATCTTGACATTGTAAAAAATGTGCTCATATCTTTTTAAAGGAGTATTAGCTTATCAAAGAGATTGCTGACTATCTGCCTGAAGTTTGAGAAGTTTACCTGTTCAGTATGCAGCAATTTTCAAGGTCATGAACTGCCGTGATGTTCCGATTCCTGAAAACTTGTCGCCAGAAGGAAAAGACTTTCTGAGGCTTTGTCTCCAGAGGAACCCTGCTGATCGCCCTTCTGCTGCACAGCTTTTGGAACATCCCTTTGTTCAATTTACAGATGACAATTCTGAGTCTTTTGCTGCGAATCAATCATTTGGCCAGGTATTGAGGCAGCATACTGAGACCTTTTGGTGTGGCGTGAATATCAGCTTGATATTGTGCTGCTGCTTACAGAAAACTTTATTGTCATTCTGATCTATTTTTATTGTTTTTTCCCAGAGAAAAGGTAGCAGAATTATACCTAAAGAGCTGGAGCGCATAATTAAGGAATCTGTCACTAGGTCAGGCTCAATGTACCTTAATGGGCTATTTTGCAATCTCTTGTCTAAATACTTGAATCTGACTGACAACCTTTGAGTGGTTCTATTCTGGTTGTTCCTATTGCAGTATGGAGGGACTTTCTTTACTTTTGAGGCACTTAAGGCTTCTATTATGAACTAAATATCTAACTTCACCTACAAATAATTCATAAGAGAAGATAAGTTGTGTATGTTAACTTTCATGGACTGACTTGAATAATTTGCTTACAGTGAATCTTCAAATATTCAACCACAGCCAAAATGTTATAGTGACCCTGGGTCACCTCAAACATCAAGTTGTGTAAACAGGCAATCGGTTAAGTTGCCTTTCACAAGAGCTGCCATTTGTCAGCCACTGAATGGTCAGCATGCTATTGAGACAGGGTTTCGTAGAAATCAGTCTGAGGCAAATTTGAAAGATGCAAACAGTCCAAAAGAATCAAATAAATTTGATTCTCAATATGGTGCACTGGTGAAAGCAGGATCTGCACAGCAGGGATATATCCCTCCAAGAACTAACGCAGTTCCGCCAGAGCATGGGAGATTCTCGTTGGATGGAGGGAATATGCACAGAGGATACATGTTGCAGACTCGAAATCTGGAAATGGAACTTTCTCAGAATCTTTTTAGAAGAGTGCCTCAATTCTCAAGGATTTATGGGTATGGTTCACATTTAAAGTGAAGTGCAGGCAATGTAAACTTGTGATATCTCTATGCTTCTGCATATTTATTCTCAATGTTTCCTGGACTAAGAGTTTCATGAAGAGATTCCTTCACTAACAATACAGGAGGTGCAAACAAGATCAGTGTGTGTAAATACATTGTTGACTTTATGCTCCTCTTACATATGTTGGCAAGGAACATGCTTACAGAAGCAAGCAGTTAAGATGTGGAGCAGCCAAGCTCATGCTGTGCCATACACACAACATTGGGTATCCTTTAAACAATCTATGAAATCGGGCTCACAGTTCTTTACCGCTCTTCAGTGCCACACTGTCACAGGGCAGGTGGTTTCTAAGAGTTGTATCTTTCCAACTGATCAACATCACAGGAGGCAATTGCAGTCATATCAGGCCTGGAACTGAAACTAAGTGTTGCTGGGGCATGATTGTTAAAAATATTCTTTTGCTCAATGCACATTATGCCGGAGCTGCTGTTGCAGATTTGTATGAAAAAAGGCATCCCACTTTGGCATCTTCTATATCGTGGACTTTGTCGCACAACATTTTTCTTAAAATATTGCAGTCCCACCACATTGCATGTCTTAAAATGTATTACTTTTCTGCATAAAGCATCCTCTTTGTGGTTTTACAAGTCATATCTATACAAGTGATGTGGCAGTCGTTGCTACAGGCTGTCTTTGAGAGTGTAGCTTTGGCAGGTGCATGAAGCTTGAGGTGGAAGAGGGAAGTCTGTAAATCACCGAAGAAGTAAATTGATCATGAGAATGTGGCATGAGATAATCCACTTGGCAAAAATGGAATTGAATCAAAATTTGAACAAGACACCTGTGTATGCATGCGCATGGGCGCGCACACGCGTACTTCAACTAGTAGTGTCATGTGCTTACATTTTGCTTGAATTACATGCAGTCAAAAGTACTGGATCTTTGGTACTTGAGTTAGGATTGCATAAATCATTCTCCTAATGTTGAGATTTCTAATTTAAACGTTTAATTACTCGATTTTTGGTACATATTAATCATTCTCTTTCCATGGAGTGTTTTAATTATTCAGAGGTTTTTGATGGCTTGTCAAGTGTTTTTATTTTCAATTTGACAAGGATTAGCCAAAAAAAGGTTTTGTCTAGTTCAAGGGTATATTATTGACAACCTTTCCTAGTATGATTGTATTCTGTTTTAATTGTTACATATTTGTAATGCATTGCTAACTGGTGGGTTTTAATGGCACCTCTTTTGGCGAGTAAATAACGATCATTTTACAAAGAGACCAAACAAACACAGGGTTAGTGCAGCCTACAAGCATTACATACAAAAGATAAAATTGAGGTCAATTCTATCCTTTCGTAGCAAGATAGTCAAAGAGAGATGCAAAGATCTCTTGAAGTAAGGGTGGCAAGTTAATTATACCTTGTGTAAATGTTGCCAAATTGCCACAGCCCAAAAATGAATCTAGTTGGAAAACGTAGTGTGGGCCTTCAAATAGGATGGAGATCCTTTGAACCGCCGAAAAAGGCTCCCAAGTCTAAAAGAAGGAAATTGCAACCTAAGAGAGTTCGACATTGTGAATGCGGACATGGGGACAAGGATAAGTCTAGAGAATGTGTGGAGTAGACTCCAGAAGCTTCATGTCTATGGTAAATGGGTGGAGCAAATTGACAAACCACAAGTATTGATCTTGAAGGGATTGCTCTTAGCATGCATCTCTAGTAGTAAAGGGGCTTTTGACACAATTTGTTTCATAGCTTTTTGAAGGTGGTTGCACCCTCACACTAAATAATTGGTATGATCCGAGACCGAGTTTACTTGCTCTAGGATCCATGGTTGACATTGCAACAATAAGTATGTCTAGTTAGTAGTCATCCAATTAAGAGAAATCTTTGTGAATGTTTAGAATACTCTATCTTGTGTCTATTATTAGAATTTAGATTCGGTAAAGGAGTAAAGGGATGAAGCATAGAGTTTACTTTATCAAAAAGTTTAGCGATTGCTTGAATCCTACGTCACTACATGCAATTATTGATAGCTTCTCTTTTACTACTTAAATAAAAGCCAACACCCTATGAGGATAGGCTCTGATTGTTGATCTTTGATGTTAATGATGGGAGTGATTGCGTAACAATGGCAAGGCTCCATCTCCAAAAATTACTCCTTTCATCATATTGTTTGGACTATTAGAAGACATGGTAGATAACAAATTTACCCAAAATTTCCATACTTTTTTTCCATAGTCTTCTATCTCTCCACATGAGTGACTAAGAAGCATATTTTAAACATAAGTTCCTTATCGAAGGCATATGATCCCTCCTTGAAATGTTGTACTTCTATTCTAAAAAAGGAGAGGAAAATAAAAGAAAAAGGGAAAAAAAGCAAGCAAAAGCTCCACCTTCAGTAGTTGCATCCATATCATTGCACCTAGGGATCCTTAGGTTAGAGATGCATGGTACCTTGACTAGCAAGCTTCATCTCTAATTTCCTTGTCTAACCCTAAGAGACCACAAGTTGTTGAAGGAGGTTAATCACAAAGCCTATTTTAAGAAGAAATTCCTTATCAAAGACACATATCCCTCCCTAAAATGTAGTACTCTTATTTTAAAAAAGGAGAGCAAAACAAAAGAAAAAGGAAAAAAAAAAGTGAGCAAAAGCTCCACTTTAGAGTAGGTGTATCCATATCCTTGCACCTAGAGGTTCTCAAGTTAGAGATGCATGGTAGCTTGACTAGCAAGTTCCATTCCTACTTCTTGAGTCTAACCCAAAGAGACAACAAGCTATTGAAGGTTAGTCAAAGCTCAAGGACAAGAAGTGAGGCCAATAATTGATAATGAAATTGGTTTTTGAATGCTATTGTATTGTTTTAGGTACTACAAGTTTGCAAGGTGGATATTTACTATTTCCATCTATCACTTGCTATTCATGTCAAAATTATGTGAGAGTTGACCTCGTTGTTGTGCAAATTGTAAAATCTCCCAGAGATAAAAATAAAAGACATTTAATAATTATAGAGGTTATATGAAAGTTGGTTCATTTTTACATATACAATGTCTATAAGTCACCATAGGTAAGACTGCAAACCAAAGAGGAATGTAAAAGAGAGGAGGGTTGGCTACAAGTGGAAAAGGGCAAAGGGTTTCCAACTCTAAACTAAAACCTTGTGTATATACTGTGTAAAATAGAATAGAGCTCTCATTCTTGTGTGCATAAGTTTTAGCTTTGACTTCTCTATCTTCGCTATTTCATATCTTGAGAGAGTGAGGGACCAATGAGATTGGAGCTCCGTTTTGACATCTTACTTTCATGTATTTTTCCCTTCTTGCTCCTATGGCTTACCAAGGTAAGAGATTGAGTGAGAGAGTGTAAGACATATTGAAATATCAGAGTGATATCATGAGAAGGTGTGAGAAGAGGGAGAGACAGCTCAAGTACAAGAAGAAGATCTTGCTTAATGAGTTATTCACAAGTACAATTGGTATGCTCTCTCTACATTTGAGAGTGACCTCTATGTTTTTTATATAGCCTCACTGTGGGCTAGGGTTAGGGTTTCCCTTTTCCTATAGCTCATTCACACCTTACCTTTCCTCATACACCCTTGATTACTTAGGGTTCTTATGCTACACTTCTAACACCCCCCTTCAATGTCAAGGTGGCATTGAATTACATAGCATGGAAATGGTTCCCCCCTTGATGAATCAATGGGATGCCTTTATAAAACATGCTACAAGGGTGTTTATGGAAAGATGGTACAATGGGGACTAGAAAAGTCGATCATTAGGTGCTTTGGAGACATAGTTGGCCTCCAATTCTTTGGGAACTTCAGGAGAGTTGGGACATTTACTTGTGATATGCCCTATTTGTTTACATTTTTTATACTTCTTGTTGGGATATTTTTTCTAGTAATTGCTCACAATGTCCCTTTTTATTGCAAAAAGAACATTTAGTGATCACATTATGGACTAAGAGTTGGTTTGTTAAGCTAGAAGTTGGGCTGGTGCTGCCTTCCATTTGGTTTCTTTCTCCTCATCCAAACAAGACTTAATGACACCTTCAAGTGTAGGATTTGGTACATTTGTTAGGGTAGTGATAAGAGTTGAAAAGACTTTCCTTGCGGCTTTTAAAAGTATTGCAATGGCATCTTCTTCACCAATTGGAGCTTGGAATGAAGCTAATTGAGCCATGAGATTCTTCATGTGGAAAGTGAACTTTCCCAAATCTTCTCCTTGCTTGTATTGCAAGCTGAAGAACTCAAATTTGAGGAATATTTTGAAATTATTCCCTCTTACACCATACAATTTCTCAAACTCATCCCATTTCTCTTTTGCAATTGCAAGCTGGTCAATATGTTGAATTAAATATTCATCTAGGTGCAACATTATTATGGCGTGGGATCTTTCATTACTTCAACATCCATAGGATTGGATGGATCAATGCATTTGTCTTTTTGATGAATGGCCAATAGTCTATCTGCATCATTTTATATTTTACTAACACTTGCCATGGGTGGAAGTCTCTTCTATCAAACTTGCGAGTTTGAGATTTCACATCAACATAGGCCATGATAGGAAGGTCTTACTATTTGCACAATGGAAACCATAGTGTCTATTCCTTTACAAGTTTTGGTACTACAAGTGGAAGCAATCAAGTTGAAAACAATTGATGCAAACTCAGATAAATAGATTAGATGAAGAGAAGAAAATAGTATGTGTGTGTTTATACTTGACAAAAAGCCTTACAATGATAAATAGTGAGAGTTAAGCTTTTAAGATGACCCACTTAATCTCTTGAAGATGTAAAACACCTTAAGAAACCCTTTTAGGATTGAGTAGCCCACTTGGGGGGACTAACAAAGCCCTTTAGTGTGGCTGCCATGAATGTGCCATCTATAGGTTGGGCCATCACTTCAACCTCCACGTTGTCCATAACTGTGTTGATTTGGGAGAACATGCAATGCCACCTTCCTCATTGCCCAATGTTTGGTTTGATGTGATGTACTAAAGCACCCTGAGTTGGGGAACAACTCTCCAAAAGAAAGCTAGGTAAGATATGCTCTCTTTTGTTCTCCCCAGGTCTTCCAATAGAGATGAGTATGGTAGATAGCTATAGAGGTGAAGAGGTATGATGAGAAAATGACATGCTCATGTGCACTTAGTGGATGCTCATCAAAACTCATCCTAATCAGAGGAGATGAAATAGAGGTTGTTGACGACTTTACCTAACTTGGAGCTAAAACCCACTCTCATACTAAACTTTGGATTTAGGATTTTCACGAATGCACACACAAAACTTGGAGAAGGACAATCTTGAGAGTGTACAAGACAAAGTGCAATGAGAATGTAGAAGATTTACAAGGTTAAGTTTGCCCTATAGTCAATGGGCATGTATATAAAGTTAGGGGGAAAATACGTCCTAATGAGGCCTGTCCAAATCATACTAATTTTAAAAAAAAGGCAAACTTGGTGAAACAATAGTCATACATGTTTGCGTTCTTCTACTTCAAAGTCTCCTCTATTAAAATTTAGATACTACTATAGGTCCAGTTCTTTGTGATAAGATTAAGTGTCAAACAAAAGTTGTACAAAGAGTTAAGTCTTATGAGACTTGTTGGTATGTACAAAGCTTCGGATTATTCATTTGGGTATTTTTGGATTCTTGATGGGGCAATGAAACACATTTTTGTAGGATAAATCAATGGAACTAAAGGTTTAGACTTCATAATCTTGCTATGAAGAAAATAATTGTTAGTAAGGATATGGTATTTGTTGAAAATGAAATTCAACCCTTTCTCTTATTTTAAAGGGGAAAAAATGTACCCATGTAAAGACAAATAGTGGATATCTTGGTGGATGGCATTTGTCCTTCCAACAATCTCATATGTAGCCATAATGTTTCCCATTATCAAGTAGTTGACATAATGATTTGGATGAGGTAGTGCTTGAAGAGAGAGAAGGCAGGGACGAGCCAAAATGGTAGCCCGATGTACTGTTGTAACCCATTAAGGATAGTAGATTGGTTGCTCCTTTGCCTAGCATGACACATGCTAAAAGTTCTTGCATGATTAATTTGTTGACAACTATGCCTTGTTTGTGATGGATACTAACAAATCTCGCTTGAAGAAGCAATACAAAATACTGATTGGATACATGATATTGAGAACAAGTATGATTTCATTTGCAAGAATGACATGAAAATATGGTTGACTTTCTCAAAGGCCAAAATTCCATTAGTACTATGTGGATCTTTAAGTTGAAGAGGTAAGAAAATAGTCGCATTGATTGTAGTACGACTCTTGGCTAGCTACAAAGGGATGCACTGAACAAAAGGGGATTGATTATGATGATTCCTTGTACCTACTTCACATGTGACCACCATGTATCTCATAATACATTCTACACACAAGCATGACCTCTTCAAGTAATTGATTATGCCATAGTCACTTGGAAATAGCAAGATGACTTGTATGGATATTGACAAATGTGAAAGAACAATTTGTTATCTAGTTACTTTCATAGAAATGCCTATCATGGCCATTGCTGTCCTTTTGAAGCATGGTATATGCCTTGTTAGATATGCCATTATTGAGAAACTCCTTTTGGAACAATAAAACTTACCACTACGTTGGAGTTGTGTTAGTTATATTGTTTATATCATCCTCATTGGACTATTCAATCTTTATATTAGCATTGTAGCTATAACCTTTTGCTTCATCACTCATAGAGCTTATTTAGATCCCCTTTTAACATTACAACAGCTCGAACCAAAAAATGGGGCCAACTGTTCACTTGTGGAATTACATGCAAATCTGGCATCAAGCTATTAGAGAGTTCTTGTTCCTCTCTTCAGATAGTTTTGGGTGGTTGTGCCAATATGAAAAGATTATACAAATACATAAGGCAAATAAATGCTTGACCAAGCACCAATTTTGCATTGCACATGGAGGGTATCACAAAGCTCCCCAAATAACTAGAAATAAAATCAAGTAAAAAGAAAACAAATTGGTGCTTTTACTTTAAGCATATGATGTCTATATGTGCATCCATGTGTGTGCACACAATTCTCAATTTAAATAGTTCATAGGCTTCCTTTTTTGCATATGGCCAACTCCTTTTTTTTGGCATGTAAGTATGCTTAGAACAACACATTGAAAATGACCTTAAGGCCCTTTTCTTTAAGCACTTAAATTGACATTGTGATTGAAAATTTACACTAGTACAAAATTGTTTTTAAATCATTTTCTTCTCCCCGAAGGTCAACACAAGAAGATCACCTTAATATTAGATTGGTGAAACCCATCATTAGGTTTCAAAATTTAGTGCACAACTTGTGGTCAATGTGTTCCTCCAAGAGTATTGTGTATTGGATAAGGCCATAATTTTTAATCAACTCCTTGATCTTGGGATTTCTTTCCACCATTCTATCTAGGTTTTGGAAATCAATGGAGGTTTGGGTCTCTAAAGACACCTTATCTTGGGGATTGAGGATAAATTTTGCTTGTTTGTCAAGGGTGAATGTGAACTAAAATTGGCCCTCTCTATCCTTACTTTTTCTTGTTTAGCCATTTGCACCTAGGCAAAAAATCTCCATTAATAAATTTTTTTCCAAAATCAAATTTGCACAACATAGGCCCAAATGGTGACTTTGTCCACATTCCCCCAGGCAACAAATATGCAATACCACAATGCTTCCTAACATCACATGATGCCTTTTGTTTAGTAATAGTGCATTTCTTATTTGCGTGCATCATCTCTAAAAGATTACAAGAGATACTTATACAATGTCAGTCAACTTAGGAAGAAGCCATGCACAAAAATTGAATTATATTGAAGAAGTGTCTAAAGCCCTAGGTCAAACGCATGGACGACTAGGAATGTGGTATAGTACCTTATATCTAAAACGTTGTGTCATGTGACTAGCCTAACATGCAATTCTCTTCAATCAAATCTTTGTTGAGAAAAGGAAGATTGCTTCAAGTGATAAATTTCCCATAGAAAATACCCTCTTGATTTTAGTTTCCTTTCCAAGTAGCTTCTTCATCCCTTAGTTAAGTGAAATTTGTGCATTATGGCCATTCTTGACAATATATGGGAGCCACACATGTGGAATTTCATGTGGACTTCTTATTTATCCAAGGGAGGTTCTCATTGTGAACCATTTTCCTAAAAATAGGGGTTTACTTTTAGCCTTTTGCTCTAAATCTTGCACTTCATCTTTGTTGGTCTCACCAAGGGCATGGTGATATAGTAGGGTAAGCCTAGCAAGATAGCTAACCGTTTTTATAATTTTATCTAACCTCATCAACTGCTACATGATGACATGTAAAAATATGCTTTTGTTCCACCTATGTCACTAGTGATGCATTTAGAACATGAGCTTGGCCTTTAGGAAAGACTCTTGTGTCAATTAGGTCAAAGCCATGTGTTAGTCATAGCATCATGCACACACTCACTTCCACTCACATATGCTTACACTCATTCATGCACGCACACACTCCCACTCACTTCTACACTTCAACACAATCACTTGTGCACATAGGATCATGCATACACTCATTTCCACTCACATACACTTACACTCATTCATGCACACACATGAAACTCGCTCGCACACATCAAAGATATCACACACACACACACACACACACACACACACACACACACACACACACACACACACACACACACACACACACACACACACACACACACACACACACACACACACACACACACACACACACACACACACCCCTTAGCAATACCACTTGTGTACATGCATATTAGGGCGCACGTGTGTGTGTGTGCGTGTGCGCACACACACACACACACACACACACACACACACACACACACACAAACCATGATTAGCCACTCTTACACATGATTAGATCACATGCATACACCTAGGATCAAGTGCATACCACTCACACATACATTGACTGACACACATATCCATGACTTAAGGACACCAATAGTGTAGGCTACATAGGCACACACACATAGGCCCTTATAAGCACCCACCTACACATTCATCCACACACTCACTTGTGCATAGGAGGCCACCTTGTTTAGAGCACCCATATTTATTTTAACACCCTATCTCCACATAGGCACTATCAAATTAGGGTTAACACATTCCATAAGTGATAGGCATGTGGCTCTAGGAACATCCTTTACCCACCTACCCACATGCCAGTCTTAGGATAGGTACTAAAGGATTACATCGTACCTTAAGTTCACTTCTCATTCGTATACACTTCATTTTTAGGAACCACCTCACCCATAGGAATGTATGCACCACAACCTAGGATACCCCATCGCTCCTCTAGGAGATTAGGTCTCTCGTGCATACTCGTGCAAAGTGCATGATGACTTATGATGCACCACCTACAACTTATCATATCTAACCTTAATATAGTTATTCAAAGCATTTCAACATCTTTAGGTCAATGGCATGTGCACAAAACTTAACACTCTTGTGCCCACATATATTGAGCCTAATTAATGTTAGAGCACCTTTTGTGGTTTAGGTCACTTGCACATTGGGGTGGGCACCATCACCTAGGGCATTACACTTTTAGCCACCAACATGTGACCTTGTTAAGATTAGTGTAAGAAATTAGGTTTTCCTAGGTCATTCATACTTTGCACATGTAAAAACTCTTAGGTCACAAGTTAGGGTGATTTTTGACCACCATTGATCATTCCTTGACACAAATATAGCTAGGTTAGGTTTCCTTTAAGTGTACCCCACTTAGGAACATTTAGCCTTAGAATCATCACCTAAATCCAATCCTACTAGGGACTCATTCTTAGGCAGCCTTCATTAACCCTGGGATCCCCTCTCCATTTAAGTCTCTTGCACACTAGTGTATATGAGTACTTCCACTAAGGACACCCCTTTTTTAGGCTATCCATATCAACCTTAAATCAGGGTTAGATGACACCCTAAATATTCTTAGGTCATCCCTATCCCACAAACTTATACCTTCTTGTAGCACTTATGAGGTAGGCTAGGGTCACTCGAAGCTAGAAGATCCATTACCCTAACACATACACTCTTCTATTTCCATCTCTTTAGACACATTTAGATACACTAGATAAGTCCCATCTATGTGCACTTCTCTTAGGGTCAATTAGTTTCAGGATCAATTTCTAGACCCAACTTAGTTGACCTACATGATATATAGGCACAACACACCTTGACCTAGGCCATTAGGATCTCATATCATAACACATTCTAATGACTTAGGCTCTAGTCAATTGTGTTGGGGGATAGATAAGGAAGTTGCCAAGACTACTGTGCTAAATTCAAATTACTTACTATGAAGACCCATCTAGGAGTGTAACAAGATTGAGAGATTGAACTAAACGCCAACATTTGAGCCAATAATTCCAAGTAGCACAACTGAGGACTAGAATTTCTTATAAGAAAACTAACTTGATCCAAGCTTGCTTCTAGGGATCCATTCAATTATCTTCTTTTTTTGGGTCAGGCTGAAGGGAGTTTTACTCACTTTCTTTTGACTAAGATTGGTTGAGTGACTTGCCTTTAAGCATTGCTACATGATGAGATAACATTGAACAATCATCTTTGTAGCACATTGCCTAGCCCAAGGTAGCTTATTGCCATAAGGAGAGCTCATCTAACCTTAAAGACTAACTAGATCAAGAGTGCATGTGGTCAATTAGGTCAACCTCCACAATGGAGTGGTCCATAGATATGAAAAGTAAAAATGAAAACAAATACAGAAGCATCAAATGGATAACTATCACTCCATACCCTAAAGAAGAAGCCTCATCCCAACAAACACATTAGGAAAACGAGAGCCAATTGTGCCTATCTAGCTAATAAGGATGATGAGAGGCTACATGTCCTAGCACCTTAAGTGTTGAATATTTGCTATCCAAGACAAAATCAAGGTAAGAAGTGTCTTATTTAAGAGAGAAAATCGTGACTTCCATCCCTTCCTTGACTTAATAAATAGCATTAAGGCCTTGATAGCTAGAAAAGAACCAAACACAATGCTTGAGCCAAGCTCAAAAGTTGGAAATATAGGGTTCCATGGATTTCCCACTAGATATCAAATGCCTCATCACACAAAGTGCTTCATATCCACACACTGTCCTAGTAGGTATCTCAAAAACTTTGCTTGCCCAATGATCTTCTTGTTCACAATCTAGGATCTCACATCTCATGGTTGAGCCATCGTTTCCCTAATGTTACTCCTATTTCACCTACCTCCTATTTTAACAACTTTTTCATCACCTCTAGGGCTACAATTCTAAGTCTTTAGGGGATATTGAACATGAAGTCTATGGTGCATTCTATGTCTCTTGCTACTCTTGTGTCAAGAGTTCACTAGAATAGAGAATGTAAGAAGACTAATGGAACAAATACTAGTAGATGGTGTGATAGAAAGAAGGCTAGATAGAGACCTCTTGTAGCAATTGACTAGGTTTATGCAAACACAAAGAGGTTTGATGTGCTTAAAAAGAAGATGAAGATAGAGAAAATCCAACAAATCATAGGCCTAACCAAAGGACGTAAGCTGAAAGAAGTAAGAAAGGGTGTTGGACCATCACATGTAGATCTTACACTCTTAGAATTCCTAGTTAATTGACTACTTGACACTCTGGCTTCTTTAACTTTAACAAGACTTGGAGTAACAATAATCTCAAGAGGCTAAAAAATTCCAATTGTCACCAAGTAGGTTAATAAGTACAAAGCAGAAAATGAACCGTACAATTTCATCAAATAGCTTGAGTAGGTTTGTGAGGCTAATAACCTCCAATATGTTGATGAGAGAGTACAAGCCTTCTAGCTATGTCTAGGAGAGAAGGGTAGGACTTGTTTTATGAGTCTTGATGAAGCTCAAGGACCTGTTCATAAAGAGATATTCAAAAGTGGGATATACAAATAATCTTACTATCAAACTCATGAATATGAGCCAAAAAGACAAAGAGGAAATTTTAATAGTCCATGTGCATAGTTCTCATAGCAGAGTCCTCACAATTGCAAGACCCAATTTGAAGGTTTTGTCTATGTTCTTTAAGAATAGGATCAAGAATAAGGAAGTATACATAGCTTTGGTGAGTAGCTATAGTTTGAGGCATGAAAAATTGCTAGAAATCTATGAAGAGGCCATATGATTTGATGACTTCCTAAAGGAGAGGAATCATAAAGTTAGTCAACTAATGAGAAGCACTACAATTCAAAGTGAGAGAGCTACTATCCATAGTGAGTGAACAATCATCGATAAATGAGAGAAGAAAAATGAGATGTATTTCTAATGAGAAGAGTTGAGTCTCAAGATGGATCTTGTAAAGCTCCAAGACATCTTGAAAGGATAGCCTATAAGGCCTAATTTCCATTGTATGCATTGAGGAGGCAACCACATTTTAAAAGCAAAAAATCAGCACCAAAAACTAAGTCTAAGAAAAGGAATGCTAAAACATGCAAATATCTTGTCCCTAAACATCAAATGTAGATCATGGACAAGGTCAAAGGTTGGATGGAAGGGGCCCAATTGCACATTAAAAAAATAGATTCTATGTTGGACCAAGATGCTTAAAACTTGTTGAGCACAAGACCATCAACGTCCTCAACATACATGATAATCTAGGGTTTAACCCACCTATTGAATAATAGGAAGTAGAACCGACCATGTCTCCATGGACATGTCCCTAGAGTTTGGAGGTCTAAGGAGCACAAGTTTGACTAAGGTTTAATAACTGGCATGGTATCCACTCAATTGTCAGTGCCTCTTGGTCTACTAATAAATAAAAATATAGTGTTGTCGTAAGCTTTTAAAGCTTGGATAGATCCAAGGATAAAGCACACATACCTAGCTTGACAGCTAGCCCTATACTTAGAACCTTGCAAATCAATGCCTTCTAGGAACGGATTGAAATGCATGTAGTCCTATCAGTATTGGATTTAGGTGACTCACTAATACTTGCCTTGGGTGAACATCTCCTCCATCGAACTTGCAGATTTGAGGATTTACATCAACATATGCCATGATAGGAAGGTCTTACCGATTGCAAAGACAATGGTAGTGTCTAATCCTTTAGATAGGTAATAAGAGTGGAAGAAAGTGACATGATGTTTTAAATGAAGTAAATAGCAGGCTACAACTGATTGATGAATAATCAAATAAATAAAATTGAATGAGGAAATGAAAATGGTATATGTGTTTATATCTGACACAACCTTACAATGGTCAAGTAAGATGATGATAGTTAAGCACTTAATGAATATGCTTAGGACCCAAAATCCTTTAGATTGTCAAGATTAACTAGCAAGAAATGATTAGTAGTTTTATCAATAGTGTTTTAAAACACTTGTATCCAAGCTTAGTAAAGTGCTTGTGTTGGAGTTCGGTTGAATGTCAGCTTGAGAGTTACCTTTAGGGCAAGAACCTCTGAGTTTTGAGCTTCCATATCTGCAAATGAATTCCAAAAGTAGTTAAACAATTATTAGAATCGCTATTAGTGACTTCCAGGATGATTGAAGTGGAAGTGAAGAAAGCTTGAGCTTCTTGGCTATGGCTGCTGCTAGACCCACAGTTAGGGTTTTAACCACAATGGCCAGCAAATAAGGAATTTTGGGAAACCTTTTTGGGGTTAGATAGCCCACATGGGGGGACTAGCAAACCCCATGAATCCCACCACATTAAGAGATATGGTTGAGAAATAAGCTTCTCATGTCCACTTAGGTTGAGACATGGATAGGGAAAGCTCAATGGATTAGATTTTCATGTTGAAACATTAGAGTGGGAGCATGAAAATGTGTGTACAAGAGGGACAAGTGAGCTAAAAAAAGATCTTCCTTAGTAAGTTTCTCAAGTGCAACTAAGATATGCTCTCTCATCTCCTTGAGAGTGACCTTTAGGCTATTTATATAGCCTCACTATGGGCTAGGGTTAGGGTTTCCCCTGCCCTTCAATCCATTCACATCTCACTTTCCCTCATGCATCCTTGTTTACATAGGGTTCCCAAGATATACTTCGAACAAATGAATCCAACTTTGCTATACACTAAGCACAAATGAAGTAAACTAGAATAAAGTTGACAATGAAATATAGAAATTGGGTTAATTTTGATCACACAAGTGAGAAATTGTATACAAACATTAGAGAAAATAAGGTTTCACAATTGGTTATTTCTATTAATATCCAAGTTTTGGCTAACGGAAAAAAATATGGATTTCACAATTAGTTGCTATTTTCAGTAGTTATATTCATCATTGTTAGTCTTTTTAAATTTCTATATCCATGCTTTATGGTCATTCTTAATCTATATTTTGTTCACACACACACACACACACACACACACACACACACACACACACACACACACACACACACACACACACACACACACACACACACACACACACACACACACACACACACACACACACACACACACACACACACACACACACACACACACACACACACACACACACACACACACACACACACACACACACACACACACACACACACACACACACACACACACACACACACACACACGCGCGCGCGCGCGCGCGATGTGGAGCTAAGGCAAGGGAAATCCAATAAAGTGAATTGGATCCCTATCTCATGATCAATTGGTAGCTAGAATAAACATCTTTGCTTAATATATATCTTGTCTTTTCTCATATTTATTACTAGCATTTTTGTTCATGCATTGTTGTCACTACATAGTCATTTTATGCCTATCTAATGCAGTTTGTCAGTGCCACCAAGAAAAAATAGACTAATAGACTACTAATGTATGGCTCCCTAATGTATTGCTGAAGAAGATCTACTTGATATTACAGTGTAAACTTGAGCACCTTTAGTAGCTCCTCCAATATCCTCAACTACATTCCCAGATACAAGGGACCCCTTGAATTTCATACCAACACTAGCCCTTCCTCATTTCTCTTGCATATCCCCTCCACATATGATATCATGTGCACATCATCCATGGCTTCTATAGTCATTGGGGGCAAGTATTGATAACAAGTTATTCGCACTTGGGGCAACCCTAACATATTCAAAAGGCCATGCTTGGTGGTGTTATACTCCTCTATCATGGCCTTTTTTCCCCCATCCCTCTCCCATGGCCTTTCTTTTAGATCCTCCCCACCTCCTAGATAAAGGTAAGAGGCTTGTATATATGATTTGTTTCTAATAACCATTTGCAATTTGTTGTTTTTTCTTCTAATTAATATAGCTAGCTACACTTTTTTTGAACAAAAATCACATCCAATATGTTTAACCTCACCTTTGGTCTAGTGAAGTTCATAGACCTGCCTAGGAAAGAAGATATTTTGTTGGGTTTGAGGGCAAAGGTATACCGATGTGGGTGCCCTTGATTCGGCTTATGTTTAAGTCATATGACCTAAAAGAGTACCTATCTAGTCCCATGGATGTCAAAATCACCAAATTTTGCAATCTTAATTATTTTTTATATGGATCTAAATTTTAAAAGGGCTTTGGGATACTAATAATTTCAAGTTGTTCTCTGATGTGTGTGTGTGTGTGTGCACAAACATACACACACAGACATATATACACCTACATACATGCATAGATATGTGTGTGCCTATATGTGTATTTGTGTGTGTTATTTTTTATCCTCTTAATTTAAGGGCGTAGGCCCTAACAACATATGGCTATATATTCATTTTCACATACAACAACCAAATACGTATCACCATAATCTAGAGTAGACAACATTAAATCTTGAAAATTATGAGAGTAAATCATACTTTTCAAGCTTACAAGGCCTAGTATGGGGTGGTGGGAGGGGAACAGAGGGATTGTGGGATGGGTTAGCATTGATGGATAAATGCTCTAAGGGGTTGGAGACTATGGGCTGGGGTTAAGACCCAGAGATAAATATTCTTATGGGGTGGGTTTAGGACCTAGAGATAAAAGCTTGAGGGACCAATTTTATTTTCTAAATCCAAATTTACATATCATGGATAAGTAAGTATGCCCTAAAAGCTCACCTAACTAGGCATATAGTTAGAAAAGTTCACCTAAGGAAGCTTGCTAAAAAACACACACCCATATATCCCTTGCATAGATGAGGAGTGTAATTGGATGGATATCCTTAGAACTAGTGACTAGTCTTTGTCGGATGATGAGGAGGATTATAGAAAGATGATCGAGAAAGCAAACAAGAAAAGGAAGTACTTGCAAATGCAGGCTTGAATGAAGTTCTATCCTCTCTTTGCATTATACCAACAATATGGATGACCTAACAGCAACCTAAAGCCCCTAGAAGAACTCTCTGAATCTTACTAGTGGAAGTGGAGAAAGTTGCATTACATAAACCTCATGTACAGCTATATCCTCCTAGAGAAAGGTGGAGCTTTAGCTTTGTTTAGCCGATAATGAGTTGTCCTAGGAAGGAGACTCAGAAAATAAGCTTACCAATGATAAATCTGAAGATGAAGCCTCAAATATTGAGAACAAGGTGATAGACTATGACAACAATGTTAAACCAGATAGGCCTAACACGTTATTCATCATCAAGAAAGTGAACGCCATGGAATCTGACCCCAAAGATGAGAAACCGATGCCACTTTCCTATCTTAAAGTCAGAGTTAATTAAAAAATAAGAGCACAAGTGAACGCCATGGAATCTGACCCCAAATATGAGGAACCGATGCCACTTTCCTATCTTAAAGTTAGAGTTAATGAAAAAAGAAGAGCACATTCTCAATGATCTCATCAATGAGGGAGCTAATTACATCTTAATATACAATGCTTGGATACAAATTGGGCAATCTCAATTGATCTCAATAAGTGCCAAATATAACCCATATGTAGGTAAACCATGCACCTTACTAGGAAAGTGTAAGGTGATGTTAAGCATCAAGAATGAAAGCCTACCTATGGTCTTTCATGTGCTACCAAATGAAGGAGTTGGAAAATTGACCTTAGTGGAAAGAACTTTCAAATGATAAGCCAAGTAGTACAACATCACTTAGAATCACTAGCACATGCACTTAGCCCTTCCCAAACATGAAAATTATCATGGATTTCACCATGGGAAATCTTACCTCTACCAAGTAGGACATGCCATCGATGTTTTTACCAAAACACAATGACATCTTTGGGAAGGGGGATAAAGCCCCACTCAAAGATCTTCAAAAAGCACAAAAGCTAGTGAGTAAGGCTAATAATCCTAAGGAGGAAAAAAAGAAGTGGATCTTGAAGGCAAAAGGTATGAGCAAACAAGTTGTTTCACATGTGAAACAAGTAAGTAGATCTATTTTAAACAAATCAAGACCAATGTGCCATTGATATAGGAGGAGGACCAACACTAAGCTACAATGTGTTTCTAAGGCCTTATTCTATGTGCAAGTTATTATGATAGAAATAGATGGATTTGGCTAGCCAAGCTTCAAAAGTAATCTATGGTACCAATAAACTTGATGTAGTATTCTACTACCTCAAACTCTACATAAAAGTAGGTTTTCCCATGTCATGCATTAACCATGAAGAAATTTGTGCCACAAAAAACTCAAATTTCCAACAAGGTATTGTTTGTGCAAGAGAATGCACCACAACAACCATAGACTGTTGCTATTACGTCAATTTATAGCTCCAAGAAAAAAGAAAATGCAACAAAGTCTCAATAACTACCTCTTTCTGTTCTTTAAAAACCTTTCTAGTTATTGTGTATATAAACAAATTTCCTCTCTTTGATTTTTTATTATATTATTTTAAAAAAGCATGACTTGAATGCACTATTAGACCATCTTATTAGTCACCTCTACAATGCTTGTTGTAACATGGTACATTTATTACACATGGATACAATAAATGTTCAAAACTATGGTGCAAGGTGGGATGGTAGGAAGCCTCACATTGGCATCTATTTTTCCAATCCTTTGAGCTAGAATCAACTACATGGTGCTCTTATGGCTTCACTAAGTGAAATAGAGCACGTAATAGATGAGTCAAGCTTGAAGGATTGAAAAATAGATGCCAATGTGAGAACTTGCTACCATCCCACCTTGCACACTTTTGAACATTTATTGTATCCATGTGTAATAAATGTACCATGTTACAACAAGCATTGTAGAGGTGACTAATAAGATGGTTGTAATAGTGCATTCAAGTCATGCTTTTTTAAAATAATATAATAAAAAATCAAAGAAGGAAATTATTTATATACACAATCACCAACAACATGGTTCTTCTTTGATAACAATTGGGTTAAGGACTAAGCTTTATGAATTGGTTGCCTTGGCTTAGTATTTGTTGGCCATACTTAAATACACAAATCATTTTAAAATAGGTCTACCATCTTAAAACAACCTCATAACCTCCTATACTCCCAAATTTCTTGATGAGAGATTGAAAGCCTAAAAGTATGGCATCGTATACATTTTTATATTGCATTGTAGCTAGGGGTCCTCAAGTTAGGAATACAAAGAGACTGCTCCATCTATACCCTCTACCCCCATTCAAACCTCCCCCACATTTACTCAGAGGGCTAATCAAGGGCAAGACACACCTAGGGGGACTTGACTCACCTTTGATTAGATTTGTCTTCTTAAGTCACTTGCATTCTCCTTCCCTTCTCCTTTCTCTTCATCCAATGCCAATACAACCACCATAAATGTAAGGTAGAAAGGACATATTAATAGAGAGCAACCACACTAACTTCTACTAACCATTTGTACATTATAGAACCTTGACCCTCAATATTTTCTTGGGCAACCTGTCCATCATACGTTTTAGATCTCCTTATGATCCTCTCATAAAACTTATTTCCCTTTAGTAATGATAGCATTTTCCATCTTCATTCATTAAAGTGTCTTACTCCATTGAATACAATAATAAGAAGAACCCATGGAGTTGTCTTTTATGTAATAGCCTATGTGAGCATGTGCACAAGCGTGGGGCAACACTCTATGCTTGCTTGGGGTAAACACATATTTTAATCTAAAAATACTTGTCCTATATATACAAAAGAATACTACCACTCCCTTAGGAAAAGAATTCATGAAAGGTTGTATCATAGCCAGCAACCACTTCTCCCACATATCCTATCCCATAACAACTATCCCTAGTATTCCATGTTTAATTCTTTCCAAGGTTGACTAAGATAAGGTGTTAAAAGTAAATAGTAGGTGAGAAAAGTAAAAAAGCAATGGACATGCAAGGGCCAAAATCGAAATTGAAACATGCTTATTTGTTGATAGTGTATTGATTCCATATAGGCAATAAAAATTGAAGCCAAGAGTAAAATAAAATCTAAAATGAAACAATATAAAGATATCATGAAGGCAATAGGCATTTCCAAGTCAAATTAAGGAATTAGATTTGATGCCTAGGAACCCCAAACATTTATAGTAAAATCACTCTTAAGGGTTGGTGGGCTCACTCCCGTGCAATTTATAATTTTTACATTGTGAGCATATAAAGGTATCATATGTGGGTAATGGAATAAAAAAGAGACTGCTAGAAGGGCCAAATCCCCAAAAGATTATAATCAACAAAATACTCATGTATGGTGCTTGAGCCTAAGAGGATACCCACACCTAAAAAAGTCCAACTATATGTAAGATGAAAAAGAAAAGAATGAAATAATTCTAGTATATACAAACTAATTGTGGTATCTCTTCTCTACAATCCATCTATCTTTGTGAGCTTAGTAAGTAGCCTATCTAAAAAGAAAATGTTGGAGAGAGTGCAAGCAAAGGAGAAGCCATGATTTTTCTCTCACTTCAATTTCTTTTTTCTTTTCATTAAGCAAAAGAACACACACACACACACACACACACACACACACACACACACACACACACACACACACACACACACACACACACACACACACACACACACACACACACACACACACACACACACACACACACAAGCATTGTCTATGGGACGAGAGAGAGAGAGAGAGAGAGAGAGAGAGAGAGAGAGAGAGAGAGAGAGAGAGAGAGAGAGAGAGAGAGAGAGAGAGAGAGAGAGAGAGATGCTTGCATTAAGTCAAAATGACAAGTGCTAGAGTCTAATTTCTTATATGCAAGTTCATGGAATTAAGGAGGACAAGATAGCGATAAAAAGCATTCATTGGAATTGATGGTAGCTTTGCAGCTTATCAATGGACATCTAGACTACACCAAGTAAGTTTCCATAATCTTTGATCTACATGTTTTCTTTCATTTTGATATAGGTTATCCCAACTATAGAGAAGGATCCATGGTTAGCCTAGGATAGCAAAACTTTGTAGATGAGGGTACTTGCAAGGTGAGAGAATGAAAATCATCGATGTGTTGGCAACACATGATTCAATATGCATACATTCATGTAGGTCTTGCAAAGCATGGGTTTGATCTACATGCACTCTTTGATCAATACGCACATCAAAAGTGAATGTTGTAATAAAAGCATGTGAAACTATTGTAATAGATTGGACAAGACAAGAGAGAAGAGAAACAAAAAAGAAATAACACAAAGTGAGAACTTAGAAGGATACTTGAGATAGAGTGCATGCCAAAAGCAAGCTTTTGGAGCAAGATTTTGAGATTTTTTTGGTAATCTCAAGTATTATTCCATATACTCCACTTGGTCCTCTTTTTCTTTTGGGTATATATCAAGTACCACTATAGCTCCTCCACTGCCACCACCTCCTCCTCCACCACCCCTACCAACAATACCACAACCATCACCACTAGCACTGCCGCCACCACCACCACCACATCTTACTATCCCCCTCCTCATTAGAACCATAACTAATTCTCCTTTGTTTGTCTATTTGTCTCTCTCTCCTCATGTTGGGGACCAACCACCAACATCTTTATTAACCCTCAGACATACAAGGTGGAAAATCTGAAAAATCTAAAGCAGAAGACAAGGCTAAGGCAAAAGTGAAATGGAAGAAGAAGGTATGCTAAAAGAAATATGGAAACACAAGAAGTGCAAAAAAGTCCTAAATCAAGGAGAGAGATGCACAAGAAAAAGCGCAAGTCAATGCTTTTGTAAAAGAGCGCAAGTGCACCATGATTTATTTTGTAAAAGAGCATCGGGCTCTCACCTGTGCAAATTGTAACTAGTTAGAGGCATGGGTTGAGGCCATGCCAATAGGGAAAGAGGAGGAGAAGGGTTAGAGGAATGGGCCAAACCTGGACGGAAAAGGGGATGACCGCCCAAAGGGAATTGGGGTTAGGGTTTTGTATATAAAGTTGAAAAGTGAATGAGAAGCTCATTCTTTGGTGTGTGGAAAAAGTGGACTCTTCTTCTTCTCTCATTGTCTTCTCTTTGCTTGCTTGTGAGTGCTTGAGGAAGGGAGTGTGAGTGAGTGAGAGAGTGAGTGTGTGAGGGTGAGGGATCTTGGAGGTGAAGCCCTCCATGATATCCTCTCTCCTTTTTCTTTTCTCTTCTCTTCTCTTGTCTCGCACGTGGCTATGGAGGATGGAGCTTGGAGGAAGAGGCTTTAGGATGCTTGAGCTTGCATCACGAATCATGGAGCTACCGGAGTGCTTGAGAGAGGAAGCACTTCATTTGGGCATCAAGGTAAGCTATGTATTTTATAATTATGTCTTGATGGGTTAGTACTTCAATTATGCACACACGAACAAACCATAGACACATCCACTTATGCTTGCACATTCCTCTCTCTCTTCCTCTCTTGCCCCCTCTCTTTCTCATTTGGTTAGGTTTACACATGGATTAAAGTTATGCATCCATTTACAACAGACCCTTGTAAGAAATTGCTTCACAATCATTGTAAAATGTAGCTCCATATTTCTTCATTACATGTAGCTATTATTCATTCCAAGAAGTCTTCATTTTATACTCCAAACTTTAACAATCGAATATTTTAATATACTGATATATTTCACATTGTACTATATGAACTTACTACAAAAAAATAACTAAATCTACAAATGAATTCACAAATTAGTGAACTATGTACAAAAGCAAATTAACATATTTATTGCAAACATTAAATATCAATCTACCTCCATTGTTGGAGGTTGAAATGGGTGTTCTCTAACAAACTCCTAGACTCCCATGTGAAATCTTGCTAGCTGAGTCAAATAGGGACGCATGTATTCCAAGAGGATGGTATCTATGGGATTTTCCTCAATCAAATAAGGAAGCATGTGCTCAAAGAGGATGGTATCCATGGGATTCTTTTCAAATGTAGATGGACATAAAGAGGAGTTAGGTGGGTTACATTACATCTTCTTTATGCTATCATTCACAAATAGTATCATGTGAGGGCTAAAGTGTGGCCAATCAATATCATCAAAATATTTTAGAATCTATGGCTTCTCCCTAACTACTTCTCAAAGAATGAATTATGAGAATGAATGCATAGATGGTATCACTTTCCTACAATCAACCATAGTCTCTTTAGAAGAAGGCATATTCTAAAGAATACATGTGGAATTACTTACCAGGAATCTGGATCCTTATGTCTCTTGCACATTTTTTTCTTCGAGTATTTTTGGTATAATGCCTTCTCATTGAAGGGAAATTCACATTTAGATAGTTGAGGAAGATATGACATCTATGGTATACCTCCTTATTCCACTGCTACTCAATCCGGCGATCCTTATACATGTATTACTCCTTCAAGTCCACCTAATCTCTGCATTTCCCTGGCATAATTTGCAATGCTCATTTTTCAATTGCCCATACATGAACTTTCCATTCATAGTTCTATTACATATAGAGAAGACATCAACAAGATACCATTGCAAATATACTTCTATAAAAGGATACCAAGTTATGCATATAGAGAAGTTTCTATGCTGTTAACTTGCATGATTTCTGAAACTCGATATCATGTGGTTTAAAATTATATTTATCTCCTATGTGAACTAGAAGAAAAAATCTTTGTTCTTCTAGTTCCACTTGAATGTTGTAGTTATTCCCTCATTGAGAGAGAGAGAGAGAGAGAGAGAGAGAGAGAGAGAGAGAGAGAGAGAGAGAGAGAGAGAGAGAGAGAGAGAGAGAGAGAGAGAGAGAGAGAGAGAGAGAGAGAGAGAGAGATTATGCGACTTGCTTTGAATTTTCTTTTCCATTAAGAAGGAGGTTGTTGGAAACCCCTTCTAAAAAATAATAATCACAACTCCCCCTATCATCTCTCTAAGGGGATGAATTATTTTTTCACCGAATAGGGGTTGTCCTTCTCGGTAAAAGAAAAATCACAAGTTGCCTCCTTCATCTCTCTAAGGGGACTTATGAAATTTCTTTTGGCTTGGAAAGGGTTGTTGGAAACCCCTTATTTAGTGAAAAAAATTGAGAGAAGACTTGTGAAATGTTTTTTCACCAAGAAGGGGTTGTCGACAACCCCTTGTTCGGTGATTTTTTTTTCCACAAGTCCCCTTAAGATAAATGATGGAGAAGACTTGTGAAATTTATTTTTTCTTCGAGAAGGGGTTGATAGAAAAACCCTTCTATTGTTGTGATGGCAACCCCCTTCTTGATTGAAAAATAATTTAAAGCAAGTTGCATAATCTCTCTCTCTCTCTCTCTCTCTCTCTCTCTCTCGTTTGTCTCACTTTCTCCTTCTCTCATTTGTCTTTGTCTCCCTCCCCCATCTTTATATTTCTATTTCGTAATTAATTAAAAAAATAATTAGCAATTAAGTTATTATAACTAAGCAATAAATTAAGTAGTACATGTATGTATGCACCTCTCTCTCTATGTGTATATGTGTATGTGTGTGTGTGTATGTGTTTGCGCATGGCTCTTATCTTCATTTCTCACTATGTGTATCTCTAGCAACTATGTGCGTCTCTCTCTCTCTCTCTCTCTCTCTCTCTCTCTCTCTCTCTCTCTCTCTCTCTCTCTCTCTCTCTCTCTCTCTCTCTCTCTCTCCCTCGTTATTAGAGTCAGGACTCAATAGAGTCAAGAGAGAATACATGTATAACTCCTTTTTTGATGAGAGAGAAGAGAAAAGAGAGAAGTTTTAAAATAATGTTTGATGAGAGAGAAGAGATAGAAAATAATTACTAGTTAAGAATATCATATTATGTGTGTATTTATGATATGTTTTAATGTGAGATATAATAGATTAAGACTTTGTGAATAAACTATATTGAAATGTTTGGACCTTATGAACAAAAATTAGTTCTCTCTTTTAGGAAAATTTTCTCTCTTAACATAAAAAACTAATAATTAACATAACACAGAATGAATTGTCTTTGCATTCTATATTTGGAAAATAAAAGACCTTATCAACAAAGATTTAAAAAAAGTTTTATACTATTAAAATTAGAATCAAAATATGACTTTTTAGTCTAATTGTACTTAGGCAAAAAACTTCTAAATAGAGGTATTTTTAATGATTTAAATTATTACACTAATTAATCAAGTACTACTATTCTATTGAGTAAATTATTACTAACTAGTCATTATTAAAAAAATAGGTAGTATTATTTAGTTAGTAGTAAATAATTACTTAGTTAATAGTAATTACTTAATTACTTAGTATTTATTGATTTGTTTGTACTAACTTATAAATACTAACTAATACTAATTCATAAAAACTAATGTATTCGTTAATTATTAATTAGTGTTAGTAGTAACTCATTATGTACTACTAATTAATTAAATAGTATTTATTTATTAATTTTTAACTAAATATTAGTTATTATTATTACTTAAATGGTAAATAAGTAGTAATTATATAAAATAAATAATTAATATCAATTAATTTTTTGTATTAATTAGTTAGTAGTGTGATCAATTAATTAGTACTAATTAACTAGTACATTAATATATTAGTATTAGTTAGTTAGAGTACTAATAATCTATTAGTATTAGTCAATCACTTAGTATCAATATTAATAATTAATTAGTATTAGCTAGTTAATATATTAATTAATTTATTGATATTAGTTAGTCAACATATTAATAGTGTATTGATATTAGTTAGTTAAATAACATATTAATAATTAGTGATTTATTATATAAAATTATTAAGATTAGTTAGTTATTTAGGGTATTAATAATATATTAATATTAATTAATTTGTTAGTTTTTATTAGAATTAATTAGGTAATACATAATAGTTAATATTAAGTTTTAGGGAAATTTTTTTTGCCCCTTCCCCCCAATACTAACCAATATTAGAATTAATTGTTAACTAACTAACTAAGTAAATAAGTAATATACTAGTTAAGTGTAGTGGGTAACTAAGGAAGCAATATTACTAACTAACTATTAGATTAATATACTGACTAATATTAACACATAATTTATATGCTAACTAAGTAATACTAATAACTTAATTAATATATTAGTATACTATCTAAGTAGCACTAATTAATATACTAACTAAGTAATACTAATTATTTATTGATTACTACTCTATTAACTAAGTATTATAATTAAATTAATCATTAATCAACACTATTTACTTACTAATTAATACTAATAATAATTTAAAAATTAATTAATATTAATAGATACTTACTAAGTAACTAACTAATATTAATACATTATTAATATACAACTAGCTAACAATTACTAATTATTAATATGTTTACTAACTAACTAATATTAACACATTATTAATATGCTAACTAACTAATACTTATACATTAATTAATATGTTAACTATACAATAATTATAAATTATTAATATACTAACTAATTAATACTAATTAATTGATCACTACTAACTAATTAATATAAAAAATCAATTGATACTAACTAGCTTATTAGTAATAATAACTAATTATTTACTACTAATACCAATTACTAACTAACTAATACTAGCTAATACTTTTGTAGTCATTAATTAATATTAATTAATACTATTTAGTATTAATACTACTTAATTAGTTAGTACAAAAAAATCAATAAATACTAACTAATTAAGTCATTACTACTAACTAAGTAATACTAACTAATATTTTAATAATAACTAATTAATAATAATTTACTGAATAGGTTAGTACTAATTGATTAGTTAGTAATAATTTAAGTGATTAATTAATTAAATATTTAATTAGTTGATATTAATTAAAGCTAACTACAAGTTTAGTTTGTTGTTGTTGTTGTTGAGAGAGAGAGAGAGAGAGAGCTAGATCAACTACGGTGGATGCAAGTCAAACACACGATACATTGTCAGAATGAGGAATTGTAATTCAAGTGAATTAGGTTCCAAGATAGATTAGCTTGGACTCATAAACACAGTCTTGAGTGACTTAAACTAATAGTACCATTACATTGAAATGAGTGTCAAATATATGTTTATATAGCTTTTTTTTGGATAGTACCACTCTTCCATACTGTGCTTATGGGATTTTGGATATCTCTTCCTAGAGCATACATCTTTGTCTATCTCTCATACACATCCTCTTATGGGCAGCCTCTTTTAGGCATACATCTAGTCTCTACGGGCATACATGCAAGCATCATTTGCTATTCTCAATGAGAGAGAGAGAGAGAGAGAGAGAGAGAGAGAGAGAGAGAGAGAGAGAGAGAGAGAGAGAGAGAGAGAGAGAGAGAGAGAGAGAGAGAGAGAGAGAGAGAGAGAGGTATTATTTTTCCTGTCTGGAGGAAGGGAGTTGTCGGTAGCCCTTCTCCAGTGAAGAATGATTTCAAAAATCTCGTCTCCTAGACAAAAGAGGGTGCGTGGAATTATTTTTCACCAAATAAGGAGCTACCAATAGCCCCTTCTTAGAGAAAAACATTCAACATGTCCTACGAGAGTTGAAGGATGGTATTTATGGAATTTTTCTTTGTGGACCCGAGTGAAAAATAAATCTAGAGGCACTTTTTTTTATCTAGGAGGGGACTTGTCGAATCATTCTTCATCAAAGAAGGGATTGCCTTTCCAATGGAAAAACACACACACACACACACACCTCTCTCTCTCTCTGCTCCAAGAGATGAAGGATTGGTCTAATAGAATTTTCCTTCACGAAGAAGGTGCGACAACTATCCCTTTTTCAGTGAAAAATAAAATCATGTCCCTTCTCAGACTTGTGAATGTATTTTACGCTTGAGAAGGGGCTGTCCATGATCCCTTTCTAACGAAAAGAAATTCCATAGATCACATTATCTCTCTTTCTCTCATCCCTCTTTTACTGTCTTTCTCTCTCCATTTTCTCTCACATTTTCCTATAAAAGGATCTCTCCCCCTATCCACATTACGATTTGTTTTCATGACTCTCAATATGGGGCTCTCTCTCTCCCTCTCTCTCTCTCTCTCTCTCTCCCCCCCTCTCTCTCTCTCTCCCCTTTCTCTCTCTATTTATAAAATGACCCCTTCTCCCCCACTTCCAATTCCTATATTTGCGATTTCTATCCCTGACCCTTGATATGGTTATTGCTCTCTCTCTCTCTCTCTCTCTCTCTCTCTCTCTCTCTCTCTCTCTCTCTCTCTCTCTCTCTCTCTCTCTCTCTCTCTCTGTGAGAGTCTCAACCTAGCATTGTCCCTACCCAACTGTTGTGTTTACTTAATTCACAATTGGTTATTGATGGCAGGAAATCTAGGAATCAATATATCTGTAAGAAATAAATACCAACCCCTTGATCATGGTGAGATCGGATTTCAAAAGACAAGATCATGTCACTCTTTTAGAGGGCGATCAAAGCATAGGAGAAGTCTTTGTCTGTCATATGTTCCCCTCAGTGAGCTTGCTCCTTAGACAAGTGGGAGTTCTCATCACCAATATGCATCAGAGAGGTGTGAAGGCCTATGGTATAGGTAATACTAAGATTGACTTTAAGGAAAATGTAGTGATGTAATGGCCTACCGAATTGACAATAAGTAGTCACTCTCTTGATTTTTGTTATGACCACCTTATCTTCCCCTCTTACCTTATTTTGGATTGTTGTAGGAAAGAGAATGATGACCGGATGAGTCTCCAAAGGACTCCAACTTACCTCTCTAACCTAGAGTAGGATAGCCTATTGTTAGCAGTAACATGCAATTGCAAGGGAGGAGATACCCTCCAAGAGTGAGGGGGAGAGTAACACAAATGCAATCACTGACATCCGTAGAGGTGTAGGTAGCCATTGCACTTGAATGTGGAAAAGGATTGATATTAGGAGAAGGTGAGCATGCTTCGATGACGTAGATGAGGAAGGGTAAGTGAAATCTTGTAGTTTCGGAGAGTGATACCAATGAGGTTGGAGCTAAAGACAGGAATGACCAACAAAGCATCAAGTCATTCGGTGCATAGTAGCATAGTAGGGTCATGATAGCATGCATAACAAAAATAAGTGAATGCAAAGAACAAAAAATGAGCACATGACAGAGGTTGGGAATATGATTGCTGATGAGACTACTCTCAGAGTCACTTGCGATAAACATGTTGTGCAAGCTTGGATCAAATACAAGTTGGAAATGTGGATGATGAGTGGTTATAAGAGATGGTGATGTGTTATTGAATATAATTTTTATTTTTCTACATTAATATCAATATTACTATATTGTTTCATACAAATGTGGATATCCATCGTTTTGCCCCCATCCCATTATGTTGTTTGATTGTCATACCTATGATAAGACAAGTTACATCAAGTTACAAGCAACTCTCATAGACTTTTTTTAGCAATGGGTATGTTAGAGGGTTGTGTATATTTGTAGTATCATTGGAGACTCCAAGGGATCAGTGCAAGGTTTTTGATGATTCAATTACAAAGGACTAGGACCCCCATTGGCAAAGAAGCATGAGGAGTTCGAGATAGAAATCAATGGCACTGATTGGGCATTTTTATCAAATTGTAGGTTCTATGTCTAGAATGGTATCCATCAACTCACACCATGGATGAATGAGATACACATGTGAGTGGCCTTAAAGTGTAGGCCCTTAACATTTTCCAATGTGTTTGTTGCCTCCATCATCACTAACATATTTAATTATTCATAACAGCCTTTCTAGATAATGCAAGGCAACATGCGCGGGTTGATTATCGCCTCGTGAAATTGATAAGCATAGCCAAAGGGGGAGGTTTTGTCAACTATATATTGTACAAACAAGTATGCGATGGACCATTTTCTCATGTGTCTAGAAAGCATTTATGCGCTAAATGTTACCCTCTTGAATAAATGTGCTTGAGACCCTAATATAAAATGTATACAGGTCGACACAAAAGTGGGTTGTTTATACACCGTATCTAGAGCTTGTTTGTGAAGTAAGAATGTTAGGGCATGTTGAAAGATATGACAAATGATGTATACTCTAGGAAGAGATGTCCTGAATCTCACATGCATAGTGAGGAGAGTGGAGAAACACCAACGACTATATAATGATGTACTTGGTTCACTTTTCAATGTAATTTCATAGTACTTTTGTCCTTCAATCAAGTGTATGTGTCATTGTCTTACACACAAGATTGTGTTTATGATTCCAAGTCTCAATCTTGGAAGCTAATTCACTTGTATGATAGTTGGTCTTGTATGTGTCTATGTCTACATGAGTCTTATCTACATCTTCCATCCTCCATAGCTCATGCCATGCTTTAGATCCACAACTTTTGACATGGTATCAGAGCTTAGGTGAGCATGGCCCAACTTAATCTAGCTCTCATCTTTGCTCTCTCAATCTTTCTTAACTTCAATCCAGCTCAATGCTAGCTTATGACCTCATTTTCACCTCTACCTTCATTCCAACTTTCATGGCCGCCATAGCTAGAATAGTACCTACCCTATTTTGAGCAGCTAGATCTTCTAAACTAGACCACACCTTTTCAAAAATTCTTCTAGGCACATCTTCCTTAGATCAAGGGCTAATTCCCTATCACTTTAGATGCCAACATTGAGCTCCAACTGCCTTGTCATTATATGAATTCGTGACATATTTGCATCCTGTTCTGGTTGTTTCGTCTGGGTCCTCGATATGCAACAAGATTATTCTTGCAAGTATGGGGCAAAGGAAGGCTACATATGGACTATATTTGCCTTGTGTCCCATGAAAAATGATTCAGTGTATGAGCTACATGAGCTCCGAAATCAGTCTCCTATCTACAACCCTAACTGTGGAAGCCATAGCTAATCTCACTTAAGTTCATCCCCACTTCATTTTCTCACTCTTCTTAGCTCACTACCCCACTACCACTCTAATTTCAGCCTGAACTCAGTTCCCAGCAAGAGCAACACTTCAAATCAACAAACAAGAAGCAAATCAAGCATCGACATCCAACACTAAGCTTAAAGAATAGTATCCATTGATACTCAACTAGTATGAGTTTGACACTAATTTTCTTGTGTCTCTTACCACATTGAACTATAACTCTTTTGCTGGTTATTTGAAGTTGATCAACATGGCAGAGCTTGAGAAAATAGCCAAGTTCAATGGAGAAGGCTTTCATGCCTGGAAGGAGAAGACCATGTCCCACCTTATGCAGAAGGACTTGTGGGACCTATTTGAGGAAGAGGAGGAAGAAGAAGAAAGTGAAGTTGGAAAAATCCTTGGAAGGGTCCAACCAAAGCCTGAAGAACTAAAGTCCAAAGAGTGGAAAAAGAATAATAAATCTTTAGAAATTATTTCCTGGGGATTGTCTGATGATGTATATTGCACCCTATCTCTGGCATCAAAGATGCTAAAAAGGCTTGGGATGAGCTTGACAGGATCTTCGGAAGTCAAGCCAAAAACTCTAAGGTCAAGTTGATAATGCAGTTCTATAAGCTTGACATAAAAGACAACACTTCAATGACTATGCATATTAACAAATTTAGAAGTTTAAAAACTCCCCACTCTAAAGAAAACAATAGATGAAGATGAAGCCATTGCTGTACTCCTTGCTAGTGTAAACTAGGATCATTTTGAAAATCTCTGTCTACTCTCAGCAATGTACCTAATTTGTCACAGAAAGATATTGAGCACTCTCTTCTTGATGAAGAGAATAAACAGAAGAACAAGAATGCAAAAGATGGTGTCCCATCATCTAGGGAAAACCTCTTATACAGCAAAGGAGGTGCTTGACCTAAAGGAAGAAGTTGAGGATTCATCAACAACAATAACAAGGATCGAATTATATGCCACTATTATGGTAAGACTGGCCATGTAGCTAGTGAATGTTTTCACAAGAAAAGAGCCCAAGAAGTTCAAGATGATCATCAACGGAATCAGTTCATGAATGAAAGAGAAGAAGAAGATGCTTTCGTTATCAACAACAACTTTGATAGATTTTTTTGAAGAAATTATCTTTCCCATAGTGGATCTTATGTTTACCTTAGTGGATTTTCTTTGTAAAATAAAACCCTTGCTAAATATGTAAAGTTTCAAGCTTTAACTAGACTAGGCTACCTATGAGCTAGTCTCCTAGGCCATGTCATTATGTAGGGGTGGCAAAAGCTAGCTAGTGTAGGAACTCATCATTCGAGGGGGGGGGGGTATTGAAAGATATGACAAATGATTTATGCTCCAGGAAGAGATGTCCTGAATCCCACATGCATAGTGAGGAGAGTGGAGAAAGGTCAGTGGCTATATAATGATGTACTTGGTTCACTTTTCAATGTAATGTCATAGTACTTTTGTCCTTCAATCAAGTGTCTATGTCATTGTATTACACACAAGATTGTGTTTATGAGTCCAAGTCTCAATCTTGGAACCTAATTCACTTGTGTGATAGTTGGTCTTGTCTGTATCTATGTCTACATGAGTCTTGTCTACATCTTCCATCCTCCATAGCTCATGCAATGCTCTAGATCCACATCTTTTGACAGGGAAGGTTGACCATGTATCTATTTTTGACAAGTTAACTGATGATGCAAAGGTATACATATAAGCATAGAGAAAGCTAGCACCCATTCCTGCATAGTACAAGGCATCATTGATCGCTCTTGCCCACGTCATGTGGAAGTTAGGTAGTTCTTCAAGCTAATTTAATGATTCATTTCACCCTAATACATTTTTTCCTCAATGTGATAACATTATCCTTGATTACCAAGCACAAGATGAGTATGATATGGTGGTGTGGCCAATCAAACATAAATGGATATAGCTCATTGACTTTGAGTTTAGAACCAAGTGGGGTGAGTCATACCATAGTGTTAATGGAAAGCTCATTGTTAAACCTCAAACGAACAAGGTGGAAAATCTAGAAAATCTTAAGTAGAAGACAAAGCCAAGGAAAAAGTAAAATAGAAGATGAAGGCGCACCAAGAAGAATCTAGAAACACAAGAAGTGCAAAAAAGTCCTAAATCAAGGAAAAAGGCACACGAGAAAAAGCGTGAGTCTATACTTTTGTAAAAAAGCACAAGGCACACCATGATTTATTTTAAGAGTGCCCAGCTCTCACCCGTGCAATTTGTAAAGGTAGATGGGTAGTAGGAAGGAAGCTAGGAAGATAAGAGGACAATGGGAAAAAGGGCCTAGGCCACGGCCATCCATGTAAAAAAGGGGATAAGGGGATGACCGCCCAAAAAGGGATTTAGGGTTTTGTATATAAAGTTGAAAAGTGAATGAGAAGCTCATTCTTGTGTGTCACCAAAAGTAGCTCTCCTCCTCCTCTTCTTCTTCTTCTTGTTCTTGCTTTCTTGAGCTTGTGCTTGAGAGAGGGAGTGTGAGAGTGTGAGGGAGTGAATGTGTGAGGGTAATGGACTATGGTGGTGAAGCTCTCCATCTTCTCCTATCTTCTTCTCTTCTCTTTTCTTGTCTTGCTCGCAGCAATGGAGCTTGAACTGTGGAGCTTGAGGATGGAGCTTTCTTGAAGCTTCCACTTAGATCGTGGAGCTACCGAAGTGCTCGGGAGAGGAGGTAACTCGATTGGGCATGGAGGTAAGCTCACTAAACCCGTAGAGATGGACAGCGTGTCGGCTATGAGAGAGGTAGCCATTAGTACTCGGCTTGGAATGCTTGAAACAATAAGCGGTTCATGGGTCTTGGTGGTAGATCGCCTCTATGTTTTGGTTCTGTTGTTGCCGGGACCAATGGATTCAAGCCTTGAGTGCTTGCACACTCCGAATCGAGCATTGAAGTAGGGTTTTCCCCGAACCGGTGCTTGAGGTAGATAGGTAGGAAGCGAGGGATTTTGAAGAGGTATTTGATCTCCTTAGAAAGTAAGTTTTTGGTTTTTTGGATTTGGAAAAGCACATTGGAGTAGCGTAGGTAATTGCTTTGTGATTTGTATACATGAGGGTAGGGAAAAACAAAGAAAAAGAAGAAAAACAAGCATTGGGATTTTTGCTGTCATAACAGGGCAAGAGGGTTTAATTTGTTTGCCGATTTGCATTTTGGAGTTTGTTTGCTATTTCAAGTATATACAACTCTTCCCCTCTATTCGTAGCTTTGTTCTCGAGGTGTGCACGATAGGCCGTGACCTAAATCATGTAATTCGAGTGATTTATTGTTGTGTTGGCCAACATCGCACCGCGGTCGGCCCGTCCGAGTGACAGTGATTCAGGGCCGAGTCCTAGAATCGACCCTCAGCCCTCTTATAATCGGCCCTTGACCCACTACCACTCAGACGCCCACCACTTGGCCCGCTGTCTGAATCGACCATTCGGACCAACTTGGCATTCGGCCCACTTGATTTCGCCCTTGCCCCTACTGACTCAGTCCAACCGACTCGGCCCAACCCCACTCGGACAAGTTGACATTCGGACCTCGGCCCACTTGACTCGGCCCTCAGCCGCTCAGGCATTCGGCCCTCGGAAAACCACATTTGGACTAGCCAAATTTGATATTCCGACCAGTTGCATTCGGCCCTCGGCCATTCAGACGGGCCAAATCGGGCATTTGGCCCCTACAATTCGAACATGCTAGGCTGAATTTGGATTTTTTCAAAATTTTAACTTGTAGACCTTGAAATCGACCTAGAGACCATATAGAGCCAAACCACATCATAGATTTATCACTCAGTTTAAATCTAGAGCAAGTAGTTCAAAACTTGGCAATGAATGGTCCTTCAAATTGTTCACGGTATTTACCGTGCCAGCCTTGCGGGCTGGGGGGACTGCCCTCCCCCCCCCTTGGGCCCCGCAGAGGGGCCTCTTCCCCCTCCGCACCTCCCCTAAGTAGACTGGCGAGAAAGCACATGCCGTGATAGGTTCTCCAAATTAGATCCTAGTGTAGTAGTGGCTCTATACAAGCATAGACTCTCACTTGCAAACAACAACTAAAAGCCCATACTCGAACAAGGACAAATAGAGACCCTAGAACCTCAATGGGCTAATCTAGCCAATAAGGGCAAAAAGGCCACACCACAAAAACATGTATGTGTTGCAATCAGACTGCATCTAGTCAAAGAGGAATGTAGCAACATCAAGCTACAATTGCAAGCTTGCTCTGCATGATGACTAGGAGCTCAAGCAGCCAACTTGTCAATCCGTTGGCAGAAAGAATGTCGCCATTGAAAAATTTGTTATCGTTTCACTGTTTATTTAATTGGAACGAAGCTTATCAAGTATCTTTTGAGGATGTGAAGCAAGAATTAGCAAAAGCACCAATCTTAAAAGCACCTAAAAGTGGTGAAGTTTTCTACAACAATGTATAATATTAGCTACTACTTAGCCCAAATTTGGGAAGAGAAATGGTATCATCCAATTTCCTTTACTAGCAAAAAATTGGGGGTATCTAAAGTCAATTATACTTACATGGAGAAATTGTGCCTTGGTATGGTTTTTACAACAAAGAAATTCATGCACTATATTTTCTATGACAAAAGAAGTTTTTTTTACGAAGGTGGAAGGACTTAGACTATTGATGAACAAGTTGCAGCCACTTGACCATTTAGCAAAGTGGTTAATTGCACGAGTTCGCTTATGAGACTAGAAGTAAGCCACTGAAGCTGCAAAGTATTGTGGAATGTCTTGTGGATTTCAGGGAGCCAAAGGAAGTTCTCGTTGAAGGAAGTGTCATTGAAGATTTATTCAAAGTTGATACAACTTCCATCCCTTTGTGGTATAAAGCTATAACGCATTATCTATCTACAGGGGGATTTGGGATTGTTCTATCAAAGTCTAAAAAGAGAAAGGTTAAGCAACAAAGCCAAGATGTCGAATATATCTATATCTATATATAGATATATAAATTTGTCACAAAGGGCATTGCTATTTCTGTCATTATATTAGCAAAGCATTCAGTGTTGCAAATGAGACGCTAATAGCGATGCTTTGCATGCTCACTGCGATGCTAAAATAGCAACATGTGTAGTAAATTTGTGATGCAAATAGCAATGATTATAGAGGAAAATGAAATTTGTGGTAGGGTAGTATGCCACCCATAGCACCATGTGCTATGTAATATTCTGCAAAGCAATTACATGTTGGATACAAGATTGATAACTCATAAAATTGGTACAATTTTAGTGATGAAAACTCATGAAATTACATGGAACCATGGAGATGAGAGCCAAAACAAACATGAAAATCTATATGTAAATATCACAAAGTGCGATTTTATACAAAGGATGACAAGTACATCAAAGGAATACTACATGGGAGATGGGAGAGTCCTGCACAGATCATAGGACAAAAAAGAAGATGGCGTGCACTCAGTGAATCCAAGTACGTGCTACAGATTCTTGCCATTTGAAAGCTCGTCCCGACACAAAGGAGCATCGAACAAACTCTAAAAAATGAACAATCTAACAATTAGTCCCCTATACATAATGCATCATTAAAAAAACTAGTGTCTACTGACAAGAAATAGGATTAACTTACTGGGCCGCCACACATGTATAATCTATCAATAAGTGTAGTGAGACTATGTCTCTCTACATATCGAGTCTCCAAACATGTGGGATCGTAGTTTGTGATGGAGTGATGTGGTAAAGAAAATAAAATAGCATTGCTAGAAACATGATTATTAGTACAAGTGATATTCCAAATAAAAAAGTGAGAAGAACCAAAAGAAAACTTACAAAATTCTTGCGATAAGTCCTATGGCTGCACTCTCCAGATGATGCACAACCTTTGCCTCCAAATTGTGCCCTTTGTTGCCTCACGTGCTGCCGCTGCCATTATCGCAGAGAATTTGTGGCCTCCTCCCTGAGTCTCCACCAATCCTTTGTATCTAGCCACTTGGGCTTTGAGGTACCTCTCTTTTACCTTGTGTGGGTCTAATCGTTTGTGTGGCATGTATGCACACATACACTCTATCATCCACCTAGTGGGGAATCTCTCCAACATCATAGGTACTGGAAACTCCTCGTGTAAGGATGCCACTATATAGTCCTTGCTCCCCTCAGGTATATTCTTCCAATGGTCCAAAAAGTTGTGCCTAAATACTTGTTGGCACAACTCCCTTATGTGAGACATCACTCTCCTCCCCTCATCATTCATGATTACAACACCTATCCTATCGTCTATAAGATAGCCATACCATACTGAGGTATATCTAAGGTGTAGCCTCTCCCACCTACAACCATGCTCCTAGGCATAACTAGGAGACCCCTGTATGTTTGGCATACTTGCAGGGGTAGTATCTCTTGAAGTAGCACCCATAGAGGTACCACTTGCATAGATGGCTAAGGAAAACTTAAAGTCACGGGAGTAGATATCCCTACATGCATGACAAATCCTGGAGGCGACAAGTATCTATCGGATCACTGAGATAGAGACATTGCATTGGTGCCTCCACAACATCCACTTGAGCCACCCTCTCTATAACCAATACATGAGAGCAAGGAGTAGTGACCCTCTCTGGAACCAACCATGAGCTCACAACATCCATATCTCTGCAAAACCCCCCTAAAACCACTCCCTCTATCATCCAGCCCAATGTAGAGCGTCAACCTCATCTGTGACATCTCTAGGTCTGCCATATCTCTAAATCGGACCATCTCATTTGGAGATATTCGTGTGAACATCTCTCGCAACTCCTCATCGATCATCCCTCGACTCGTCCTTCTTTGTGGGTATCATCAGAGGTAACTTAGCATAATCAATATAAAGATTTAGGTAATGTGCGACAATATAACTTTGAAAAAAACGCTTCTAATTAAAATGCATTTACTAAAGTACCTTTAAAAGAAAATCGTCAATGAATTGAGTAAGTGGATGTAAATATGACTTGGCCTATGGCCCCGTGTCAATATCTTAGCACAGCTTGGCATACACAAGAAGGTCTATAGATAGGTCACCATAGAAAGATAATTCCACTTCATTCTTAAAAAATTCATGGTCTCCTACCACTTTGTCTACATTACTTGTGCGTGCCTCCCCCCTGTGCTATATGCTCCAAGCCCTCTTTTCCCTCCACCCTCCACAATATTGACCCCTCCACAAGCATAATCACCTCACCTAGACTGGCAACATTTCTTTCATCATACACTCTCACACTCTGAGGAGTTGATGGCACAACATACCACCATTCAGGTTGTCAGGGATTTGGATGGAAGATTGCCTGTTCAATATCACATATAAGAGTGAATCAACAATTGTGATTGTTTCGTGTCGTGGAGAAATTAAAAAAATAAGTTATGTACCTGTTCACAATGGCCCAGCATTAGGAAAAACATATCACCAGATCCATCCATCTTATCTTAGAATCTATTTTCAGAAATCCAAATGGACCTCATCAAACGATCGCCCCAACTCCTTCCAACACCACTTTAAACCACTGTACATAGAATATGATCATGGAGAAGTTGTAGTAATCCACTAAGATAATAATTTTCAAGTTTCTAAAATACTCCATCTCATCTACTATGGTACTCAGATTTGTGGCCCATCATCGGCTCTCTTGCTCAAACTTTGCCATGACACCACAATTCATTATTGAGAACATTTTGGCAATGCACTCAACACGAAAATGTCACCTATGCAACCATGCAACACTATAGATTTTGTTCTATACACCGAAATAATTAGATTAGTTGTTGTACATGAAATCTAGATAGGATAATAAATAAAGCATTCAATCGCCTTTGGACTACATTTCCTTAAGATTCCGACTCCTCGGTAGAGATCTGTATCCCTTTGTGAGAAGCTGCGATCAAAGCTCCATGTAACCACCGCATAGACATAAATCTCCTCCATGCCCTTAGGATATCAAATGGGTCAATGGCATGTACTGTCGCAATTCAAATTGCGCTTCTTCTCAATATTTTCTAGCATGCTCATACCTAGCCAATCACTTTTCCATGGATGCATGATGCAATATACAAAAACAATTCACTTTCTCTTCCATGGATGTATCCATCCTTTTTTCTACTCCATTTCCAACAACCACATTCTAGTCAGTATATCATCATCCTTTAGATCATAGCATACTTTTGTTTGAATCCATTGTCAGTAGCCACTATGAAATATGCATTAATTCCTCTGACATTAGCCAACCTTTAGCCCTGCTACAGCCGAGCTCGTTGTCGCACAAATCCCTTCAGGGTTTTCATGGAATGCTCAAAGAAGAACATCCATCACGTATGGACAGGTCTTGCAATCTCCACTTCATCTACAAGATGCATTAGGAGGCGAGTTTATATCTTGAGCATGCTTGTGAGCAGGTACCTCACAAAGCGACAGACCATCTCCACTGCTCCCCACCTTTTGGATTCAATAGAGGATGTCTTGATCTCCTTCTGTGATATCCATTACACTAAATTCAACAACCTATAAATTATCTCATATTTTTTTGAAGTGAGGCACCCCATGATTGTGATTGGTAGTACAAACTATCACAAACGAAGAAGCATTATGAACACTAAATAGTGAAATATTGAGGCTACTTACAATCAATATCAAGACAAAATTGACATATCTTGTGCCAATTGTATTTTAGCTCGGGTAGTTCAATGTATGTATATCCTCTATATCACGTGTGTTCAAGGCCTATTTATAAATATCCTTATTTGTGAATTTTTTCTTAATAAAAGATAACCCTTTTCTATTCAATCTGTAAGTAACCCTTTTATATGGGACCCTTCTGTATGTAAAAAATGTGCAAAAACGGTATTTTAAGAATCCCTTATGTTGAACTCACATGATACATACATATATTTATGATTGATCTCCCTGGGTATTTTAACCATGATAATTAGTCGTCTTTAGAGAAAAAAGACCTAAGGGAACACATCATATATGTCAAGGTGTAGATAGATCTAATAATTTTCTTCATGATGATGCGCTCTTCTTTAGTGGACAAGTCCTAAGGAGTGTGAGGTAGTTGCAAATGACCATCCGTGCTCGACTATGACTAAAGTGCCTCCATCTTGTCTACCTCCTTTAAATCTATTCATGTCCCTATAGTGTCCCTCTTTCTTGTAATGTGGTCCCATAATAAGCTACTCACATTCTTAAAAATATACATGGGATCCAACAAATGGTTGATCTATAAGCGAGTCTAATACAACAACTCATAGAAAATTGAATGGTCGCATTCCACTTGGATGTGACTCCTTGTATACCATTTTCAACTCGTATTCGCTTTGGGCATTCATTCGTGCTGGAGGTCATCCAAGAAAACCTCCCCTAAGTTCATAACCCTCCGATAAGAAAGAACGTGTCCTTGATATGCCATCTTCTTCATAGTTTGAGACATTTGGGAGTCTAATTGTGGCCCCACACAATGGACATGCATGATAACCTCAACTAACCAAACATGTTGTCACAACACCCCTATCTAGTCAACAAAAACTTAAATGAGCTATGTTAGATATCACAAACTTGAGCACAAACTTGAATGAGCCCACTTACCTGAGCACTCTCTGAATCCTAGAAATTCATGCATGGTCCACGTGAGAATGGTTTGTATATTAGCAGATCGTCGACCATCATGTTTTCTTATATCTTCCACAACAACCCCCTCCTCCCAAAGAAATCTTGAGCTTATTAACTAATGGACGGAGGTAGATGCCCATGTTCTTGACTTTATAGTACCCAAGAAGGAGTAAGCTAAGGATCATGTGTCCTTTCTTTGTAGAAAGCCATGGCAAGATGTTCTAGTTAACAAGAACTACATGCCATACATTGTAAGAAGTTGAGCAGAGACCAAATGGATTCACACCATCCATAGCAAGACCAAGCCAAAGATTCCTTGGCTCTCGTGGAAAGGTGGAGTCAATGTGGCTCCATGCATGTGAATCTGTTGATATTCATTAGACTCCATCTATAGATCTATTCTACACATATGCCACATTGTCAAGCTTGCAATTCCTAATGTACGAAACATATGACATATATGCAGTATAATGGAAAGTGTCTAAGAACCTTCTGAGGGATGGCTTTCCCTTGCAAGTCTTGTTAATACCTGTGAGTACCACACTTTGGACTAAAAGCAACCCTCCCATGAACAAAAACAACCACAAAACCAGTGACAAAGTACACAAAATCTATGTGTATGGCTCTGCCATTAATCTAAAAGTGAAAAGAAACCATAAATCTCTCTCTTCATAATGAAAAAATTCATCATCTTCATTATCTTCATTCATAGCTTTAGCCATTACACACAAAATAAAGAGCAAAATTTTATGCACAAAAGACATAGGAGAGAGGAGAGAGAAAGATTGGCACCATCCAAAAGGAGAACGTGTAAGTCTTGGAAGAAAGGAGAGAGAGAGGCACATGATCAATCGTGCACTCCACCCCACCTTTTCCCCAAAAGACACACAACCCTTCATATTTTTATTATTTCTTAAAATTTTTAATACATTTGTATTCGTAAGGCTTTAGCCTTTACATTTCAATTCTTTCTAACCTTTTAGAAGTGCATGCACGTACACTTTTGTGTATACCATTTATTAATGATGGATGTGGATGTGTCCCCCTCATATCTCTATCTCTTTTTTATGCTTTTGCAACAACTTAGTATTATTCTCTTGAAAAAAATAAAATTATGATGCATGCTTAGATTCTTTTGTGCCTTGTTTTTATGCTTCTTTTGGTGTCATCATATTCTATTTCTCCCACACTCAAACATGAAGCGTCCTCGCGAACCTTGTTAAAGAAGAACCATTGTCTAGCAAAAATACTTTGAAAATTGTTAGCAAAACAACTTCAATCATAAGGCCTAGCCATGGTAGGGTATAGGACTCCAAATCCATGACCACCAGATTAAGGGAACTCCTACCTCAATCATACTCCCACACTGAAAAGATTTACTAGTCTTCAAAGGATAGGGTTCAATCTTCCACAAGGAATCACAAGAACAACTTCTCCGTCCAATGGAGGAAGAAGAATGACTTGCTCCATCACGTAGCTCCAAAGGAACTTGAGAAAAGAGGGTTTGGTTATATATCTTCATGTATCTTCTAATGTAGGCATTTATTATTTTACTTTAATGTGAGGATAAAGCTTCCATGAAGAGTTATACCCTTGGTAAAAATGGTTTTTATTTTAAAGGTGAATGCTCGATTATGTGGGCTTTTAAGCTTTAAGTTATCTTTTGAGTGTTTCTTCCTTGTTTATTTGTTGGACTTTGGGTCTCCAAGGTCTTTTTTTAATTTTAATTGTATTGCATATGAACTCATATAAAGAAAAAGGGTTAGTAACCATAGGGGTTTTTATAAAAAAAAACCAAACAAACCATTATCTTTATTTTGTTTCTAATTTTGCAAGGCAAGTTGTGTGGATGATGATGTAAGAGAGGTGGAGGAACAGATTGACAGGTTGAGGGTTTCCAATGATGAATGGGATGTTGAGGAAGAGACTGGCAAAAATTGCTCCAATTTCTTCTTCGTCTTCTTCTTCTTTGTCTTATCCTTGTCTTATCCCTATCCTCTCAACAAGAACCTCTCTTCTTCTTGTTCCTCTCACCTTTGTTCTTCCACCTCTGGCCTTCATCTTACCAGGTTTCTATGCATCCTTCTTATCTAGGCCACCAAGAATAAGGGAATTATAATGTCAGATAGGATGGGTTGGGATTTCCCAGACCATGCTTGAGAATCATCGATGTGAAAAGCATTGACATCTATTGATAAAAGGGATTATGACATGCAATCTGTCTTTGTTCACACACACTCTCTCTATCTCTGGGGTGAATATGTTCCTATGCCATTTATTTGATCTCTCCCTTCCTCATAAAAAACCCTAATTATGTGTCATTTGTTCACTTACTACCTTCTTCTACCCCACTCTGCGACCTCTTCCCTTCTCTCAGAAACTTTATTTCACATCAGATAGGTAGAAATGGAGTCAACCCAATCTCTCCCTCTCTATCTGTCTCTCTCTCTATGCATGGAGACCATATCCACATGAAATAAGCCCTGCAGATTAGAGTGCTCAGGCAACATGCTTCTATAAAATTGTCTTCTTCTTCCTCCTTCTCTTCTTGGTACGATTGGGAGGCTCTTTCTTGCTTGCAAATTTGGACCTTCCCTTACTTTCTTTTGGTTCTTTGTCTTCTTCTTGTTCCCTGTGCTTATGTGTGATTTTAGGAACTCGTGAATTTGGTGATGGCCTTGGTGCCCTCAGACACGGCGTGCTTGGAAATCTCCCTGGCAAAATGAGGAAAATGGCCATCTGGATCTCCCACTACGTGATGGTGGATTTCCTGTTCTCATGGGCGAGGCGAGCGGCGAGCTTATTGAATATTCCATTGATGAAGGAGTTCATGATGGCAATGGCCTTGGAGGAGATGTCGGTGTCCGGGTGCACTTGCTTTAGTCCACCAACTCTTGGCCTTATTCTTCTTCTTCTCTATTGCTGCTGCCACTGCGTCTTCTTCTCACGAGGGATCGGGGGAGTAGAATTCACATGTCCATGATGGGGAGCAAAACCCTCGTGGTGCTGTGTCGGCTTCTTTTTCTCTCTCTCTCTCTTCTTCTTCTTCTTCTTCTTGTAATCTTCAATGCCCAATAGCACTTGGAGCTTTTGCCATGTAGGGAGCCAAAATGGGGAAACATCTTCTTCTTTCTGTTTCTCTATGGTTATTGTCCTTCTTTGGTTGCTTTCTCCCTCTACATCTTCCATGTTAGAACCCAGGCCCTATCCTTGCATAGATAATGCCTAAAATGCTTGGCTACAATGGGGGGAATCTACTGGCCATGGTGGTATTGTAATAGATTTGGCTCCATCTTCCTTTGTTGCAATGCACACTAATCCTATGGAAGGGGTGACTTGGCTCCATCTTCTCCTCTTGTGTGTCTATCTTCACCTATTTGCTTTCTCTTCTTGCTTGTTGTTATTAGCATCCCATTGACCCTGCCTCCCTCTATCTTACGCCCTCTTGTGCTTCAACTATGCTATTGCCCCTTCTTCTTCATCTTCTTCTTTCCTTAATAGGGTACAACTTTCTCTCCTCTCAACCAACAAATTCATGGTATCAAGAATCCATTACCCTCTCTATACTTCTCACTTTATTTTCACATTTCTAAAATAGAAAAGATCTTTTGTTTGAATGTTGCATTGGTACACCAAAGATGAGCCATGCCCATTGACTGCCCCTATCTCTTTCAGCCATTCAATTGACAAGGTATTGTTCTAGGATTTAGAGAGGAGACAACCAATTTTTTGGTAGGGCACTTCATGAGAGAGATTATTTTTGGAGGGGGCAATGTCGAAGAGGAAAAGAGAGGCATAGGAGGGGAAAATGAATGGTTCCTCTTTTTTGTGAGTAGCCAAGGGGTAGATTGTCGATTGGTGGATGTAGCTTTCCATTTGGGGGGGTGTCTGCAGGGCATCTGGGAGAGAGAAATCATCATGTCTTCCATGTTTTTTGGGCTCTCACAGAGAAATAAGAGGACACTTTGGTGGTTAGATAACTTGTATGGTTTCCCCTATTTTAGGTGTTGGGTTTGCTAAACTCTATTTTGGGTGCTGGGGATGATGAGGAGAGGGTTTCATCACAAAATCTTGGTGAGATTCCCAAATTTTGGTAGAATGCCTCGAACTTGACAAAAGTGACTAGGATTTTGGGGGCTTTCCTTTTTGCGCTCTTTTAATCAATTGTTTCTTCTTCCACTTGATCGTGTCTTGCCCTTTTCTTGGGGCATCATATTGCCTTCATATATCCCTAATTTTAATTATGTCACCCAATTTGTCTCTCCATCAATATATGGAGACCCTTTCTATATACACCCTCAGCCCTACCTTGCCCCACTGATAGGGTTACAGAAGGTATCCTCCGTTTTTTCTTTGTTTCATGTGAAATTTCCCCATGAAGGGGGTTCTGTCCTTTAGGTTGTTGAGATCAGTCTCTTCCCCAGCTCCGCACCAAAATGAAAGCAACCCTCCCACGAATGAAAACAAGCACAAAACTAGGGACAAAGTACACAAAATCTATGTGTATGGCTATGCCATTAATCTCAAAACTAAAAAGAAACCATAAATCTCTCTCTTAATAATGAACAAAATCATCATCTTCATTCATAGCTTTAGCCATTATGCACAAAAGAAAGAGCAAAAATATTTGCACAAAAGACAGAGGAGAGAGAAAGATCAGTGCCATCCAAAAGGAGAACGTGTGAGTCTTGGAAGAAAGGAGAGAGAGAGGCACATAATTAGCAGTGCACTCCACCCCACCTTTTCCCCAAAAGGCACACAACCCTTCATATTTTTATTATTTCTTTAAATTTTTAATAAATTTGTATTCGTAAGGCTTTAGCGTTTACATTTCTATTCTTTCTAACCTTTTAGAAGTACATGCACGTACACTTTTGTGTATACCATTTATTGATTATGGATATGGGTGTGACCCCCTCGTATCTCTATCTTTTTTGGTACTTTTGCAACAAGTTATTGTTATTCTCTTGAAAAAAATAAAAATATGATGCATGCTTGGATTCTTTTGTGCCTTATTTTTATGATTCTTTTGGTGTCATCATGGACATGTCTCCATAGTCTCCTAGTCTCCTCGAAACAACACATGCATGGATGCTGATGTAGTCCATGCCAAGCTTTTGTGACACCAATCGTGCATCATTATGGGACTCAAGCAAGCATCGTGTTTTCACATGGTAATATATGATACTTTAGCAACCTGAAAAAAATCAAAGGATTCTTTGAAGAGCATAATAAGTGTTTTTTATTTTATAATAGAGTTAAAAAAATCAATGGAGCATAGAATGTACCTGAACAACTAGGTCACACTTGCATCACTCCACTCGTACTTTGCCTACACAGTTAGGAGTGCAAGCCGCGTCTTAAGGGGAGATACTCGACACCCATCATATATTGGTATAGATACTTCTTCTATCAGTGGATCAGACGACTCAACATCCATGGGTATTAAAGCATCAATCATTGCTCCATCTCACGTTCCAAGATTGGAGTAAGGTTCGAAAGGCCCGCTGTCTCCTCTAGTATCGAGGGTGTCATCTATGACATGCCCTCCAATTGGTGTATCGGCTAACTAGGGCAATCCATCCATTGCACACCCACTAACTTTTCTAATGGGCCGTAATAGGTGCATTCCTTAGGATGAAGCGTCACCTCTCTGTATAAATTTCATGGGCACATCTAATATTTTTGTATATGATATTCAATTACTTTGCGAATGTAAAGCATGATCGATACACACTTTTCTTACTATTCGCTCAAAGTCTGAGATCGCCTGGTCAATGATCTTTGATTGAAACTCGCCAAAGCGTCATATGTGTTCTATGGACAAGTGATGCTTTCGTCTGATTGCCAACTTGCATTGAGTGCAAGGTCATGGGACATGTTGATTAAGATATGGCTCGCAATGTTGGACATCCTGACCATCATTGTTTTCCATTTGGTCTATGTTATGGCAAACAATAGGTTTTCGTTCCCCTCATTGATGATCTTCCTCCATTTGAATCTCTACTCCTCTTTCTCTCCATTTTAATCTCTACTCCTCTTTCTCTCCCTTTCCCTTTATTTGTTTCCCTCCATCCATCTTTCTTTGTTCATTTGGCTCCCTTCATCCTTATTTATTTCTCTCCCCACCCCTCTTTCTCTCTCTCTTTCTCTTTTTTTATTTGTCTCCCTTCATCCTTCTTTGTTTATCTCTCTCTCCCCCCTCTCTCTCAATGTTTCTTTCTCTCCCCGATCTTCCCTCCCACTCACTTCTTCTCTCTTTTTCTTTCCCTCCCTTTTTCTCTCTATTTCTTTCTCTTTTCCTCTCCACTCTAACTCAACACATCTTGTTAGAATTAAAATGAAAGATAGAAAATAAAAAACTTATAAAACATGGATATTGAAAGACCCTTTCTCCCTACCTCTCTTTGTATCTCCCTTTATTTTACTATCATTACATTCTCTCTAATTCTCTTGGTGTTTCTATTTTTCTCTGTCACTCTCTACTTATTGTTCTCTCTATCTCTCTTTTTCCTCCCTAGCTCCATCCCTTGTTCTCCCCCTTCCTCTCTCACTTTTCTTTTCACTCTCCTTCCTCTCCTTAACCCCCCACCCTTTTCTTCCACCTCTTCCTTGACTCTCTATTTCTCTTTCTCTCTCCCCTCTCTTTCTTTCTCTCTCTCTTTCTTTATTGCCTCTCTCTTTGTTTCTCTCCTCCCCTCCTTTCTCTCAATCATTCTCCTCTCTCCCCCTCTTCATGTCTCATTTCTCTCTTCCTCTCTCTCTTTGTTACCCTTTCCCCCTTTCTCTCTCTCTTCCTCTCTTCCTCTCTTTCTCTCCCTTCCTTCATCTCTCTCTCTCTCTCTCTCTCTCTCTCTGTGTGTGTTACCTTTCCTCTTTTTTTCTCTCTTGTTCTCTCTTTCTCTTCCTTCCTTTTTCTTCCTCCCTATTTTTCTCTCTTTCAATGCATCTCATTACAAAGAAAAAAAGAAAGAAAGGAAGAAAACAAAAAAACAAATCAAGAAGAGGCAATATACCTATAATAAAGGCTCAAGGATGAATTATTTTCCACCTCCTCTTCTTTGCGATGCCCCTTCTTTCTCCATTGCTCACTTCTCACTCTTCTTCACATCAACAGTGGCAGTGGCGGTGAGGATCTCTCCTTCTCTCTCTTTCCCTCTATCTCTTTCTCTCCCTCTCCCTCTCCCTCTTAAGGTGACATCTCTCACTCTCTCAAAAATGTTTGCAAAAAATGCCATACTCAGGTTTTCACCACTTTTTTTCCTTAGAACGGTGCTATTTGCACGCAATTAGCATCGCTATTAGTGTCATAGTTTTCATCACTAAGAGTCAGTATCAGCATCATAGTTAGCATTTTTAAGTATTGCTATCTACGTTGGTATTAACATCACTAATTAATTTAGGGATGCTATTTGCGATGCAAATAGTGATGTTGCTATTTTGCATCACAAACCGGTGTTACTATGTTTGGAAAGGTGTAGATAATATCTATCGTCAATGTGTAGTACCTAGTTAGGTGCCATTCATTCTAGAGGAATGCCATGATGGCTTAGCATCATGCACAGGGGAATTTTTTTTGGACAGGCCCAGAAAGCTCTCTGTGGTAGATATTAGTGGCCAACCATCGATCTTGTAGGATGCTTTCAGTTATATTAAGCATTGTGATGTCTGCCAAAGACATGATGCCATGGAGAATCATAAGCAATATCTAAACCCTATTTTAGTTATGCTACCCTTCAAAAAATGGGGTATCAATTTTGTTGGACCAATATACCCTTCATCGACTATGCAAAAGCGTTATATTATCGTAGCAACAAACTACTTTAGAAAGTGATATGAAGCTTGAGCAATGATCACGGGGAATTCACTATATGTATACCCTCTATATCATGTGCGTTCAAGGCCTATTTATAAATATCCTTATCTGTGAACTTTTTCTTTATAAAACATAACCCTTTTCTATTCAATCTATAAGTAACCCCTTTATATGGGACCCTTTTGTATGTAAAAAATGTGCAAAAATGGTATTTTAAAAATCCCTTATATTGAACCCACATGATACATACATATATTTATGAGTGAACTCCCTAGGGAAATGATGAGGGATAATGCTAAGGAGATGGACAGTTTCATTATGAAGCAAATTGTTTGCCAGTTTGGTCCACCTAAGGAGATAGTGTATGTTTGAGGGGCACACTTCTTGAATAAGGTTATAATAGCCTTGACGGAAGCTCTAAAGATTAAACACAACAAAACTACCCCATATAATCTGCAAGCAAACGGTCAAGTTGAGAGTATGAATAAACAGCTTGTAGGGATCTTATCCAAAATAGTGTCTGAAAGAAGTGAGATTGGGGTAAGAAATTGCATGTGGCAGGTTGGGCTTACAATACGACACCTAAAAGAGCTATAGGACACACTCCATTCAATCTCGTATATAGGGTAGAGTGTGTTTTGCTATTGGAAATAGATCTATCCACTGTGCATTTTTCTCTCAATCATTCATTGGATGAGATAGAAGCATTGTAGGAATCATGGGTGATTTTTATTACGTTGGCACACATTACTGACCTACTAATTACAAGAAGTTTTCAACTTTTCCCTACTTCATTTCTGATTTTGAGTTAAACTACATTGATTATGACCATTTCAATCCATACAATTACTACAAATCACACTATTACTCTTTTGTATGATTAGTATTGAATAATATTAAGATCAAACACCAAAAACATTTTCTAAATAAGAATCATGTATGAAAACTAAATGCAATATGTATTTCTGTAGCAATGAGATTAGGCGCTCACTCTGGAGAATTCAATGTCTTCTTCTTCTTCTCGATTGCTTGATTGATCTCCTGGAGCGCTTGTCTTTTTTCAGGCTAAGAAATATAAATTTGTGAAGGGTTAGTTGGTGCTGTATTATGATGCTCATCATGAGCTATTTCCTAGTAAACTAGAACCCAAATGGGATGGGCCATATAAAATTTTACATATAGAAAAGAATGGCTCTACAGCCCTTTTAGCAGATTTGCAGGGGGTAGAGTTTAAGAATAAAGCTAACTTCAATAAGCTGAAGCCTTGCTATGTGTAAGGGATGACGTTGGACTTGGTATTTGTGCATGTCCTTCATGATTTAGCTTTAACTTACAATAGGTACCAAGACGATTGGATGGGACGAATCATTCCTTATCTTGAGCATCCTTATTTGGAGCAACATTACCACCAAGGTTGAGTGATCCAGTGGAGTAAAGGCTATGAAGTTGTTGAGCGGCAAGATGGATCTTTAATGTGGGAGATTAGAGTCTACTACCACCATTGTGAAAGGATTCTTACAAGTATTGCTATCAAGTTCAACAAGGAAGGAGGGATTTTACCTATCATACATTCTCTCTCTCAGCTTGACTTTAATTAGCATAAGTACGAGTGAGTTGATCAGTATGGCGTGGCCTATCAGTGAAGACTAGATCTATACATTGTATTTTGACAGAGCTTCTAGAGGGCCTACTAAACATGCAATTGTTGGTGTGGTCATTAAAGATCCCTGATATAGGGTTGTCATAAAAATGGGAGTATATTTAGGACCCTCTTTTACTAATAATATGGCAAATACAAGGTCTTGATTATGAGGCTGAATGTAGCCTAATGTGGAGGCATTTTCCAATTATTAGTGGAAGGTGACTTGCATTTAGTGATCAATCAGTTGAATGGGATCTACAATTTACAAAATCTAATCCTACGGATGTACCATCATGTAGCCTTGGATATGTTGCGTATTTTTTAGATGGTGACTTGTCAGCTAGTTCCTCAATAGCAGAATTGCTTTGCAGATTTCCTGGCCAACTATAATTTTCTTAAAAGATATCTTTTTCAATTGTGGTCTGGGAGAGCTCTTACAATTATCTTCTAACATTAGCGCAAGACTACTTTGGGGTCTTCTTGCTGACATGTCCTATTTTGACTTTTGATGGCTAGTTTGGGTTATGAGTTAGGTAGTAATTGAGCACCTTCCTACTCCATCATGGATGCATATGATTGTTTATCATCATATTCTTCAAACACCCCTTGCTATTTTTCGTACATGGTTAGCCAATAACCTGATGCATTCAGTGTAGGGCCTGTGGAGCCCTTATCCTCGACAGTCTTGTTCTTTAGTGGAGTTATATTAAGAACAAGTGTTTGTTTCATCAATATTCTATTGAATAGTAGTGGATTATCTCGTTAGGCCAAGAGGGCATTTCTATTGGGTTTTCATGTTTGATTGGATAAGGCCAAGAGGACCAGTTATTCTGCAGTGCAACATGACATTTCATTAGGCCAAGAGGGCCACATGTCTATTTGGTGTGGGTACAATTAATGGTTTTCTGCTTTAGTGATTGCATCAGATAGGTTTGATAAAGGACCTGGAAGGAGCCTTTTGCTATGCAAAAGCTTCTTGTGGCCAAGTCCATGTGATGTTCTTCCTGATGAGTACTTATCTTTTTTGTTATATGTGTTTATGTGCTTGTGAGAGAATTGTTCTTTTGTTGGGATCAATAATCAAGGCATGAAGTCCTAGGGTTAGGTTAGGTATATCTAGGGGAGGTTTGAGTAGTTGTCTACCTCTTGTAAAGACATTATTGGGCATTGAATGACCTGTTCGAAACACAGTCCTAGTGACCTTGTCCTTTATGTCTGCTTGCTAGGCAGCTATTCTAGGAGTCCTTGCTAGAGTGAGGCAGGTAGAGAAGCTTGCCGAAATAAAAAGAAGAGACAAACATGAATATACTTGAAATATAAAAGTAAAGAGGTGTGTAAAAAGGGGTTCTAACCCCTAAAAAAGAAAAGAAAAGAAATAAGAATCCTAAAAGTAGTTGATTATCACCTTGCAAAGGCCTGGTAGGTTCCTAGGGATGAGTCTACCGATGCCTTGTCTTCCTTGGGGTAGCATCTAGCTAGAAAAGAAATTCTAAGAAAGGTTGGAGCAAAAATAAAAGTAAGTGGAATAGGAAAAGATTGAAGTGTCGCCATGCGAGAGCTTGGTAGGTTCTTGGGTACCAAGTCAGGACCTGAGGCTGTTGCCATGTTCTCCTTGTGTCATTATGCTCAGTTCCCTCCTTTTTGCACACCCGAATATGGAAAATTTGAAAGAAAAGTGTATTAAAAGAAACAATTTATGGCGACCAAGCTATAGGAGTCTTCGCTTAGTAGGAGTTCTTGGTCTAGTTGTCCTAAGTTGGGTCTGTAGTTCAGGCCACCACTTGGATGACTTATTTGATGGTTCTTTTTAGCCAGTCTATATTAGAGAATTTGATTAGAGACTTGCTCTGGATTTCTATCAAATTATGATGGGCCTATCCCTTGAGGATTTTCATACCTTGATTGTGTCACGGGGGTAGGGTGAGAGTTGTTCTTGAGCTTTGTTGAGTATATTTTTTGGTGGTAGCTTGAATGCTTTTTATGGTTGTTGTTTGTGCATATCGGTTCATGGGATTCGATGGGTTGAGTCACCCTATTCCATGGTCGCCAATGAGAGCATATTTTTAGAACCCATTTTTAATTAGAAAAGAGCCTGGGGCGTAAAAAATCAAAATTTCATGCAAAATGAAATGGTTGTGGATCAACGAGCTAGAGTTTTCCTAGATGGAGTTCGATGCTAGGAACACAAGTAAGTATGAGTTCGTCGATCGAAGTCCATTTGACCCCCCATTTAATCCTCGCAAAGTTTCGTGTTATAAAGTAGCTCTGTGATCTTGGAGTTGAAAAGTGCATGACAAGGACTAGGTTGATAAATATCGATGCCATGAAGCCCACCATTGAGTCCATTCGCGAATCAAAGTTCGTTCGGGCATCCGTTCTACAAAAAACCACTTTGCACAGTGTGAAACTGAAAGGGTGGAACAAATTTTTTTAAAGTTAAAGCCTTAAGCCTTGCTTAAGGCTTGAGGAATGAAAATACACCAAATATGAAAGGGGGGGGGGGGAGGGGGTGAATAAGGGGCATTGTTTTTTTTGGCACTCCTAGATTTGATTTTAAAATACCATTTTCAGCCTAGTGAAATTAGGATAAATGAAGAGGACAGTAAGAAACTGATTTTCTTTGCCATCCATTGCCTCAATATGAGCAGGAATTGATGCATTCAATCAAAAGATCTGATTTTAGTCTTTCTCTCTTCTCTCTCCTCTTGTTGTGTGTTTCCACATGGATTAATGTATGAGAGAAGGGGGTGGACTGAGATGAAAGATTTTGATTGTGGGATGATGCAAGAGTGTAAAAGAAGCATAGATTGAGGTTGGAGGAATCGTGAGCTATTGTTATGAAGCGTCAACAAGCTTCTAATTACAAGATACGTATGTCTTAAGATGCAATTTTATGAGTAAGTCATAGATTTCATCATTTTATGATGAAGTTTGGTTGGAAATGGTTGGAAATCGTTAGAAATGATTACATTTGGTTGCCAATGCTCCGATTTATCATCCTGTTTTAAAAAATCAAGAAAAATCAATCATCTAGTAATTTATTTGTAAACACGCAACATTTCGGGTTAAGAATTTTTGGGGTTTTCTCATGCGTGTAGTGTTTCTATGGGTTGACATATGATAGAAAAATCATTGTCAATAAGATTAATCAATCTAAACTAGAAAATTGGAAAATATCAATAATTATCCATAAATAAATAGGAAAATAAAAGAAAAAAAGAAAAAAAGGTTTATTATATTCAAAAAATAGGAAAAAATAAGATTGATATTTGTGAATGTATGGTAGAGCTGAAGCATGAGGTTTAGCCTCAAGACAACCCTACCTTTATGTTAAAGCAGGTTTTTATTGCTTTCGTGAAATAAAAATACATGAAAAATATGCCTTAAACCTACCATTGAATGCATAACTTTAAATGGTAGGGAGAAGGGGATTATTGAGTGCTTAAAGTACATTGAATTTTTATATTTTATGATTCATGGCATATAGGATAAGTTGTTGTCTAAAATTTAAAGGGTTTAGTAACATGAGAATGCTCGGTACTATCCCTAAGCAACGTAGCAATCTCGATTATAAGAAAGGCATGAAGAGAACTGTTTTTACACCTTCACGATGTTGGTTGCTAATGAATAAACTTGTTTAAGCACTGTAGTCATGGTACACAATTGCATTACACACACCATGTGGTATCATCCTGGATGCATAGCAATTGTTTTTATGGATGATGACCTACGTTGAGAATGTGAGGTATCCTAAGCTATAGGGTTAGTGGTTTGTTCCTTGAGAAATATTCGGTGAGGATTATCTATTATCTCTTGGATCGATCAATCAAAAGAGTGGATTATGTATCAAATGTGTTCTATGTGTTCATGGTGCATCTTGGGGCCAATCCCTGAGATGTAGAAGAGCCATAGTGGAGCCACGGCAATCAGCTGAGGGGCGCTCCCTTTGTGTGTGCTTACGTGGTGTATTACACCAATATGTGTAGGGACTCCCTGTTTGAGGAGTGGGGGAGGGATATCCATTGGATTACAATCCATACAAATGCAAAGTTCTGTATTCAAAGTTAGGATAGTATACCCCTTAGATACTCCTGTCCATGAGGCCATGTGGGGTGATTTGAGGTGAGTAGTAGAGGCTTCGGCTAGTGCCATAGAGCCAATGTCAAGCCCGTTTTAGGTCCTAACAAAGGTATCAAATCTAATTTTTTAATTTGTCTTGGAAATGCTTAATGCCTTCATGATATCTTTATCTTTTTGCATTTTCAGATTCACTTTTACTCTTGGCTTCAATTTTTATTACCCAGATGCAATCAGTCTACTACTATCAATAAGTAATTATGTTTCGATTTTGATTTTGGCCCTTGCATGACCATTTCTTTTTTACTCATCACCTACTTTTTACTTGTTACTCCTTATTATAGTCAACCTTGGAAAGAATTAAACATGAAATACTCTAAACAAGTTTATTTAATGTCATTGAAACTACTAATGGTGCATGGTAGTTATGGAAAAATATATGTGACCTTTATGATAAGTAGAGCCCAAATTCGCAATTGTGTTAGCTCAAGAAGATTGTGGACCTTCATATGCAGGAAGGGAATTCTATGCCTGCTCACTTGAATGACTTCCATTCTATTTGTAGCTAGCTTACATCACATAAGATTTTCTTTGGTGACAACATTAAGCCTATGTTCTTATTTGTCACTCTCCTTGAGTCATGGGACACATTTTGTAATGCCATAAGTACTAATTCCCTTGAGGGAGGATTTACATGCTTAGATGTAGAGGGAGCTTTACTCATTGAAGATGTTAATATGAAGAATATTGATGTAGCCTATGCCTCTCATGCTCTCATAGTTTGAGGCCAACATGATGTTAGAGAGGTAGTAATGATTATCATGGTAGAGATCCACAATAAAGTAAGTCTGCCTAGATCTCGTGGGTAGACTTGTAGTAAATCCCGTAGTCCTAAGTCTTCAATCACATGCTCTTATTACAGGCATCAACAAGGACACACATGGTCACAATGCCATAAGCCAGGATAGGCATGCTAAGGTAAAGGAAAAATGCAAGATAATGGTAAATCATTGAATAATCAATACATCACTAAATCCACTGTCAAGACTGAAGAGATTAATACATTAGAGTATGAGTCACATGACTACATATTGGTTGCTTCTTCACTTGTTGCCACATAGTTGATTGATGGTTAGTCCTCCTTGTCTCAACATTGGTTACTTGATTTGGGGGCTTTCTTTCATGTGGCCCTACATCATGGTTGGTTTTATACCTACCATATTATTTTAGGTTCTATATAACTAGGGGATGATCATGTGTGTGACATTATTGGCATTACTAATGTTTACTTGTAGTGTTCTACATGTATTTTGTTTTGCATGATGTATATCATGTCACAACTTTGACAAAATGCCTTATTTTTGTTGGATAGTTGGATAGTGCTTGCTATCATATCTCTTTTTGTGATTCTTCTTGGAATATTAATTGTGGAAATCTCATTTTTGCTAGAGGTGACAAAGTTGATAGTCTTTATTCTTGCTTGTTTTAAGATCTACAAATCATGTATTGGTCATCACTTATCTTCATCATGTATCCCTATGGCATTGTCACCTTGGGCACATGTGACTTAAAAAAGAAAACATTTGGACTCATTTGTAGTGTGTTCCACCCCTCGACTATTTTTGTTTTGATTTTTGTAATCATTGCTTGTATGGCAAGTAGACTCATAAGGCTCATAAGAAGTATGGCTCTATGCACATAAGTGAGCCACTGGCTCTTGTTCATTTTGATATTTGTGGTTTCATGACCTATCAATCTTTGGGTGGTTCTAAGTATTTTATTACATTCATTGATGATTTTTTACATAGGCCTATACCTTCAAGTAAAAATTTCATGTTTTAGCTACTTTTCAATAGCTTGTTGCTTTGCTTGAGAACTAGTTTGGGCATAGGCTAAAATACATAAGCTCTGATAATGGGGTGTGTATGTATCATGTGCTTTTGAGTAGTTCTATGATGATTGGGGTATTGAGCATTATTTGAATGCTCCTTATATCCCACCCTAGAATGGTGTCACTGAGTGCATGAATAGGACTATTTAGGAGAGGTTCATAGCATGCACAGTCATGTAGGCTTACCCCATACATTTTGGATTGAGACGATTTACTACTACAATTTATTTGATTAATAGATCCCCATACATTGCTCTTGGTGGTAGAGTTGCAGAGAAGGTATGATTTGGCAAACCTCCTTTATATGCATACATGAGAGTCTTTAGATATGAGGCATTCTTCCATATTCCAAAAGACAAACATAATAAGTTGGATCCAATTTTTTTCAAATGTATCTTTCTTGGGTATTGCGATGTAGGTGGGATGGGATATCATCTTTGGGATGAAGGCTAGGAAATTTACACTGCATTCTATGAGAATACGATGCACAAGAAACTTGAGCAAGTGATTGAGGTATGCAAGGTGATCTTTTAGGAGGAACTTCTTGTTATTATACAATCAACCCCGATTAGAGAGTCTACAATTGTTGTCCATGATTAATTGGTCCAAGATCTACCTATTGTGCAAGATCATAGTAGTATTGGATAGATAGAGCATGATATATATGCTCTGTAGTCAAATTTTTATGCTTTATTAGAGGCTTGCATCCTCTTATTCATGATGAACCCTCTATGGATTATGTCATGGTGATAGACTTTGCTAAGTCTCTTACTTTTGAGGAAGCTATGTGTAGAGGGGAGAGTTCTTCTTGGGTAGAGGACTATGCAATATGAGTTTGGCATATTGCAAAAAAATCATATGTGAGACTTGGTTTCCCTACCTAGTAGAAAACATGTATTTCCATGGAAGTGGGTGGATAAGCTAAAGAGCACTCGTGGTTATCATGAACTAGCATTTAAGGCATGTTTGGTTGGAAAGGGTTTTAAATAGGAAAAAAAAGTTGATTTTGACAAGATCTTCTTTTCCATGGTCAAAATGATTACCCTTCACTTGGTTTAGCCTTGCTTACATAGTTAGATTTGGACATCTATATGCAAGGTACTAAACCCATTGGTATCTTTTAACCTTCTCATATGAAGGTTAGCTAAGAAGATTTTTCCTAATTGGATAATGAGAAGGCCAAGATGGCTAAGTTTCCATATGCATGCCCATTGGGTAGCTTCCTTGATGTATACCATGATAGCCACTAGACTTGTCATAGCATTTGTAGTGGGAGTTGTGACTCATTACATGGAAGCACCTAGCCTTGAAATATATTGGGATGCTGTAAAGGGTATCATGAGATACCTAAAGAGCACTAGAGACTTGTGCCTTACTATGGTAGCTCAGATACTAGAGTCATGGGTTACACTGACTTAGATTATGTAGGATATGTAGATACCAAGAAGTCCACCACCTCTGGCTATGTCTTCACCTTTAATGGAGGTATAGTTTCTTAAATGTCTAGGGCATAGAAATACACTACGTTGTCTACTATCAAGGCTAAGCAACATTAAAATCCATTAAGACTTCCAAGGAAACCATATGGTTAGGCTGTCTAGATGCAACCCTTGGTATTACTTCTATGACTCCTATCTTACATTTTGATTCTATAAATACCATCTAGTTGGCATGCAATCCAATCTTTCATGTGAAGACTAAGCACATTGAGGTGCATTATCACTTCATTAGAGAGGTGATTGAGGACAATAACATAGAGCTTGTAAGGATCTCTACAAAAGAGAATCCTATTGATCTACTCACTAAAAATCTCCTAGTGGAATGTTATGCCTTTCTTAGAAAGTTGATGGACATTGGATGATATGATATCTTCCCTCACCCAATTGTACTGATATGTACATATTGTACTTTTCTTGTCATTCCAAGAACATTCACCTTTAAGTGGGAGGTTTCTAGAGGTTAAAGGCCCCCTGTGTATAATTTCATGTATTCACCTTGTACACAGTGCCCACACACTTGTACATTGTCAGTGGTGGGCTACCCCTCATTGTCAACTTTATTCCTTACTATAATAAAGGAAGGTAGGTCACATATTGACTGTTGAAAGTTCCCACATACTAATCTTTTTCTCTTATTCAAACCTCCATATATCTTACTCTTGCACCCCTTTCATAACAAGCCATTATATATTCAAGGAATAACCACGTATAATGGAGGAGGAAAATGAAATTTCTTCCACTTTATCATCATGAAAATAAGTTGTTCACTATGAATGTATCTCAAGAGCTATTCCTATCCTTAAGGAACATAATACATTACCTGCAGATAATGAGGAGAAAGTTTACCAACTTGCCATAACACCACTTGAAAAGCCATTACCATGATAGATGAGCTAGATTTATGACCAAAATAATTATATGCCTAGAATTATTGAGGAAAAGATAGATGTACCAAGGAGGTCTCAAAAAATAGAGTAGCAAGAAAGGCTTTTGCTCACATAGCCAATATGGCCTTAATGGTTGAGAGTATGAGAGATGTAAAGGAGCCAATTGACTTGGAATTAGCACGTGCAAATCAAGCATGGTGAGTAGCTATACAAGCTAAGTATGATGGCATAATGAAAAAGATGCTTAGGAGCTAGTGGATTGGCTAGAGAAAAGGATGATTATTGGCACCAAGTGTGTTTAGAAGGTAAAAGAAAAGGCAATGGTAACCTAGAAAAGTACAAAACAAGATTGATTGCATAGGGATTTTCACAAGTTGAAGGGTTTGATTTTCATAAATCATGTGCTCTAATTTCTAGAATGACTAGTATTCAATAGTAGTTGTAGTGGGCTGTTCACAAAAAGTGGTGCCAAATGGATGTTAAATCAACATTCTTGAATGATGACCTCAAGGAGGAGGTATACATTGCTTAACCATTAGGGTTTGAGGTTCCCATTCTAAGAATAAAGTTTGTAAGTTGAAAAAGGTAGGGTATGGGCTGAAACAAGCTCCTAGATCGTGACACCATCCAATAGATGTGTTTTTTTAAAGCTTCAACTTCAATTATGTGTCTCAAATAGTGGAAAGTTTGTATCCATTGTCTTGTATGTGGATAACATTTTTATTAGGTGACTATGAAAATATGATCCATTAGACTCAAAAGGCTTTAAGCTCTAATTATAAAATAATAAACTTGGACTTATTGAACTATTGTTCGGGGATTGAAGTCTGGCAAGAGCTAGGAAAAATCTTCATCTCTTTAAAAAAATATGAATGGGAGATCTTGAAAGCCTTTGGTATGACCATGTGCAAGGAGATGGTTGCACCTATGGAGCTCATTGCAAAGTTATCCATTGAGGTATATCAATGCTTGTAGACATTGGAAGATATAAGATCTTGGTTAGCAATCTTATCTATTTGTGCAACACTAAGATAGGTATCAACATTCTTGTTGTTAGTGTTTTGAGTAGGTTCTCAAATGAACCATGTCAAAGTCATTAGAAAGCTAGAATGCAGATGCTCAAATGCTTGAAGGGAACTTTTTACTACGGTATCACATATAGTTTTAGAGGTTCTCTCGTGTGGGAAATGGTAACTTAGATTGGGTACACAATAGATATTCTAGGAATTTAGTTTTTGGATATTGTTTCACTATAGATTCAAGGATCTTTTCTTGGATTAGTAAAAAGTAACCAATATACTTGGGATTGTCTCATACTAAAGTAGAGTACAAAGCAACTTCTTTTGCTATATGTAATGCAGTATGGTTAAGAATGATCCTACGTCATATGAGAGTATAGGATGAAGACATAATAGTGCTAAGATATGATAATCAAAGTTGCATCACCATTGCCAAAAATCCAATGTTTCATGTGCACACCAAACATATTGAAATTCAATATCATTATGCACATGATTTGATTGAGGATGGGATAGTAAATTTGGTCTACTATCCATTAAAGAAGAATGGAGAAAATATCTTCACCAATTCTCTTATGAAAGATATGCTTCGAGTCCATCTTTAGAGACTTGGGCTTTGGGCTAAGGATGTAGTACACTTGTAAGTGGATATTGAGGGCTTGGGGGGGGGGGGGGGGGGGGGAAGGGGGAGGGGGGTGTTAGATATGCTCAATGTTCCACCCTCATAAGGTGCCACCAATGATCCATGGTGCTTAAAGTTATAAGAATCCCATTATAAGGAGAAGTCATGCATGAGATTGGATATTGATTAGATCTTGACTTATATGTTGAAGGAGGTCTATATAATAGTTAATCTTATAGCAAATGAAGATACATTACATTGAGTTCTAAGGTGTGGGAGTTGAGCCCATGTAGCAAGCTATAGGATATACCTATCAGTGCCATGACTATGATAGTGTATTTTCATTGCCGCATGGTGTTGCCTAATTTTGAATCAATAAATCATTTCAAGAGTTTTCTCGATATCAAGTTATTGTGTATCAATGGACTTCGTCATATTTAGATTTTTAGTTGGATGATAGTTGTCCTCATTGGGATGATAGAGCACAAAAAGAGGCTACCAAATATCAAGCTACTCTGTATTGACTAACTTCATCATTTTAATGTCCCCATTATTGGGTTCAACTTAATAAACAATGTCCCTAATGACTTAGTTTAGTTAAATAAACAATGTCCCTATTATTCAATTCACCTTAGTAAACAATGTGTGTGCACATTTTGTTAAAATAAATCAAGGTAAAAAAAATCTCTTTAAAAAACCAGAAAAATTATGTTGGAAAATAAATTATTACGTAAAGTTATCACATTTGCTAGAAAATTTAAATTGTGACATTAAATTGCCACTAATCATGTTTTAATTATAAGGATAACAATTAATATTCATAAGTTTTTACATGCAAATTTATAACTATAAGTACTTAAGAAACCCTCCCAAGAAAAGATTATTAAAACTATGTCTATAGTATACAATAACAATAAGAAGGAGCCTATTGGACAGTCACTTGTTGGCACTGAAGCACACTTGAGTGACAACATTGCTAAGATCAGCGACCTCCGAGAAGTTTTTCTAACAAGTGAGCAATGGTGTGTTAGATAGGCTCAATGCCCCACCCTCATAAAAGGTGTCACCAATGATCCATGGTGCTCAAAGTTATAAGAACCCTATTATAAGGAGAAGTCATGCATGAGATTGGATATTGATTAGATCTTGACTTATATGTTGAAAGAGGTCTTATATGATTGAATGGGAAATGGGTAAACTTTGTGGGCCTAGCTTGTGGGTTAGATATAATAGTTAATCTTATAGCAACTCAAGGTACATTACATTGAGTTACAAGGTGTGGAAGTTGAGCCCATGCAACAAGCTATAGGATATACCTATTAGTGCCATGACTATGATAGTGTGTTTTCATTGTGGCATGGTGTTGCCTAAGTTTGAATCAATAAAGCATAGCAAGAGTTTTCCCGATATCAAGTTATTGTGTATAAATGGACTCCATCATATTTAGATTTCTAGTTGGATGATAGTTGTCCTTATTGTGGCATAGTGTTGCCTAAGTTTGAATCAATAAAGCATAGCAAGAGTTTTCCCAATATCAAGTTATTGTGTATCAATAATGGACTCCCTCATATTTATATTTCTAGTTGGATGATAGTTTTCCTCATTGGGATAGAGCACAACAAGAGGTTACCAAATATCAAGTTGTTGTGTATTAACTAACTTCACTATTTTAATGTCCCCATTACTCGGTTCAACTTAATAAACAATGTCCCTGGTTATAGTTTAGCTAAATAAGCAATGTCCCTATTACTCAGTTCACCTTAGTGTGTGTGCACATTTTGTTAAAATAAATCAAGGTACAAAAATATCAGCTCTTTAAAAAACCAAAAATGTTATGTTGGAAAATAAATTATTATGTAAAGTTACCACATTTGCTAGTAAAATTAAAATGTGACATTAAATACACACATTTCAAATTACCACTAACCATGTTTCAATGATAAGGATAACCATTACTGTTAATAAGGTTTTACATACAAATTTAGAAGTAGAAGTACTTAAGAAACCCTCCCAAGACAAGCTTATTAAAACTATGTATGTAGTATAAAAATATTATGAAATATGGTGGTTCATATTATTGGGATTTCCATTTCAATGCTTCTTAGCACTCCACAAAGTGTGGGAAAAATCATATGTGGGTGGGGATCCTACACTCTTGAGGGAGTTAAGTGTTTATTTTGTTTTAATTACTTGAGCACCTGAGAGGGATTTATGTGGAAAGACCATTTTGTATCACTTTTGGGGAGTGAAGGTTTTGATTATTATTATTATGAAATAGAGTATTCGATTTCTGAATTGTTTTTCGTGTGCTATAAATTGAGTTTAACAAACTCTTTTTAATGAAATAATAAAATGAAACTCCTTTTATATGTTTTCTAGTGTGGTAGTATACTCTCCTAGTTAGAAAACTAAAGCAAATCCAATCAAGAAAAGTGGGAGGCCTTGATCCCAACAATTGAATGCTTATGGTTAGGTGGACTTGAACTTTCCAATACTAGATAGAGTTGACAAGATCATGACCCCCATATATAAGTAGGACTAGTTCCAAGTTTAGAACCATTTTAGGGGGTCGGAGTTGAGATTTTACCTTAGGGGTAGGGGAAATTTCGAGTTATACTCTCCCCCATCTCTTAGTGCGTTGTTAACCCTGCTCTTATCTCTAATTAATTATAGAGTGATCTTTCTTGGGCATGCACTAGATTGTTGTTAGGGATGACTTATTTACAATTTCCCTATGTCGCATAAGTAGCGACCTACATGAATGGTGTAACGACTGCCCTGCTGTCTCCGACATGGACTCAATGAAATTTAATTCACCATGAAGATGCGGAGTACCAACGACTAGATAGTAAGACCCCGTGCACCTTGACTATACTTTTACAGCGGCATCCTCAATTGAATGTGTAGGATAGATGGGAGGTAATAGCATATAATGTTGTTACTGATGTTGAAATACCATTCTTTCATCGTTGGATGCCTAACTGCTTGCTAAAGGTGAAACACTGTAAGACATGTAGTTTATCTAGGGTGGATGTGTAGTAGAACCGGAAATCCAATGCTCAACTAAGTCTGATGTTTCCTGTGGGAAGATTGGGTGGTGTTGTGTATGGACATGCATTTTGGTTGACTACTAAAGGAATCCTCCAACCTAGCAAAGAAAGCACCTCATAAGCATATTTAGATTTTTAGTTGATGATAGTTGTTCTCACTAGGACTATATTCATGATTACATGGATGTGATTGAGGGTCATACACTTGCATATCTATTAGTGTCATTGATGCCATATTTTAACTTGATACCAACAACTCTACTATATGATGTGATGGACATCTCTAACAATGTACTTGATGGTAATTTCGATATATCTTATGTGCATCTACTAGTCTACTAGAGCTTATTGATAAAAGTCTTATGTTGAGTAGCATTGTAGATAGTTTATATAGTTAGTCTAAAGGATTTTTAGTTGAGTTTATTATTCCTATTAGAGGATTTAGGCAAGTTTGAATATTCTAGTTTAGATATTTTATTTTCTAAGTTTTTTTGAAAAATATTTGAATGTCCTCTTAATTTAAAAAATAATTTTTTGAAAGAAAAATAATAAAAACATATTAAACATTTCTAACTTATTATTTTAATCGCACACACATTAGTTTTAGATAGGTAACATATAGTTAGTCAGATATATCACAAATGGTTAGGAAAATCCTTTCAATGCTATTGGCCAATATAATTAAAGATAAGATAAGTATAAGATTATATATGGGAAAATAGGTTCAATAAGGAGATGCATAACGTTCAAGAAAAGGAATATGGTTGTATGGAGATTATCAAAGTAAGGAGGATAGATATTACAAAAATAGAGCACCCCAATGATTTTTTCAAAGTAAATTTTGATCTTGATTAATCTAGCCTATGTTAATAATTGTTTTGAATTATAGTATGGAATTATGATTGATTTTGAGCAAATTTTTAAAAAACTACTAAAAATGATAAAATCAACTTTGAAACATTATCAAAATACAACTAACTTATATTTTCAAATATCTTATTTTGTATTAAGATCATTTTAATATTAATAGTATACGTTTTTTTAAATTTTAAAAAACTAAAATTAGTAGGTAAAAATATAAAATTGGTGATCTTAGGATGAAAATGATAGTTTTGACTCATTATAAATGGTTATTAAATGAGACAATTTGCTAAATTTCATAAAAAACTAGGGAATTAATGGATTTTGTATCTTATGATTTTAGTTTATAAAACATTACATAAAAATAAAAATAATATTAATATCCAAAAAATAAATGTTATTTTACCTAAAAGTCATATTTAAAAAATATTAATCATATAAACAAGTAAGAAAAATAATTAAGGGAGTTTTACAAAATAAAATAAAATGAAAAAATATATGAATATTGTATTTGTAAGAAATTATTACAAAGTTATTTATTTATTGAAAAAAATAAAAAAACTATATATCTAAGTGAGAAACATTTCTAAATATTGGGTAAGATATTTCTTATTAATTTTTATATGAGTGGACAACTCATAGTGATTTAGGGGTCTTGCCTACATTTGTATATTCTTTTACTACAGTTTTATGGACATCAATGCTAAAATTCAAATTTGAGTAAGTTTGTTGAGAGAGCAAAGAATTGATTTGAGCACTCTAATATTTATTTTGTGGGTAACATACATTGTGTTGCATCTTGCCTCTTACATTCAAACTTAGGATGATTTTAGGGCTGATTTATTATTAAGGAGTAAAGATTTGACCAAGTGGCTAAATCTTAACCCTATATTTGAGAGTGGGACTTGGGGGGATTACTTATATAGTATCTAGGGAAAATTTCACCTTCAAGTAAGGGGATAATATTTGGCCATGTGTCCAAATATTAATCACATTAGGAATTCCCAAACTTTATGAAAATTTCCAAATTCTTGGTTGAGAGAGAGAGAGAGAGAGAGAGAGAGAGAGAGAGAGAGAGAGAGAGAGAGAGAGAGAGAGAGAGAGAGAGAGAGGGTAAGAGAGGAAAAAAAGGAGAGAGTATGAAGATAGTAGGAGATAGAGTGAGTAAGAGAGTAGTAAAGTAATGAAAATAGAGTGGATAGGGAGTTGTTAGTAGATTAGTCAACTCATGAGTGAGTTTGTGAATGCATTGTGGACTAGGTACATGCTTTTATTTGAACACTAAATTTCTTGGTGCATAGTGTGGACACTTGAGAATATTTTATGTGGTTGACTTTTTTTTAAACTCTACAAAGTTGGCCAATCTAATTTTCTATGGAAATTGTTTTATGCTTATTTATTCAAGCTTCCTCCTCCTCAAACATTTGCTCATTCAATCACTTGCAATATTCTCTAGAGAGTAGGTCATGTTGTGGAGAAAGGGAGCTGATGCCATTGCCAATGTTCTTTTTTAGGGAGCACCTACTAAAAAATATGCTCGAAGACTTGGTGATCAAAGATAATCTAATCTTGTCATGTTAGGTAAGATATATATACATACATTTAGGTAGGCCTAATATACATATATAAAGCATATATGTACACATACTCACATACTCATGTGATCCCCTAAATTTAAACAACATATGAGATGAATGCTTCATAAAAAAACTATATACGGAAGTCAAAAAGTTGATGTTTTACGATTCCTCTTTTCATAGAAATTTTGAGGACTTTATGCAATGAAATACCTTTAAAATCATAGATGATAGTCATATTTGGTGATTGGGGGTGATTTTTTGCATGAATATAGCCAAAATTTTTAGTTTTGGACATCCTTTACAGTCAAATTTTGTAAATTCGACCCAAAAATATATAGTAGCAAGTGCCCACGCAATATGTGTATCACTATTGTATGTGATTGTCTCATGTTGTATGCAACTTTCTACCCCCCCAAAAATTGGCTTGTTTTCAACCCTAAAAATCTATATCATGGTGTGTTGTCATGAAAGCCTATTTGTGTAGAAGTGATTGTGGTAATTGATGCGTGGAGCTATTATCTATCCTTGTACTCTAGATCCTATTCTAGATTATTGGGACCAAGATAACTATGAGGAAGTTGTGCTTACATGGGGGTTAGACAATACTAATGCATATTGAGCTCTACTCCAATGCATGTCTAAAGATATTCTTCCAATTATCACCTCTTGCAAGTCCACTTCAAAGATGTGGAACAAGTTGTAGATACTATATGAGGCTCTATCAATTATGCATACAGTTATTCTTTATGGATAGATGGAATTATTCTCTATGGATACCCAAAGTAGGTCTTGTTGGAGAGAGGAAGCCACTTCCTTCTTGTGTTGTGCAATCTATTACAATGGTCTTATATGCTTCCATCACTATACCCACTTCTGATAGAAGTATCATCTTACCATCCACCACAACTAGTCTAAGAGGTAGAACAAATGTCAAGCGAAGGAGTTTTTTAGGTCAAGGTCTACTCAACCCACGTTTAAAGAAGGTCAAGGTCTACTTCAAACTTCAAGCTGCGTAAGTGTTCCAACTTTTGTAAGGGTTGGTATGATATTACTGAAACTAATTCAAGAAGTTAGCATTTGCATCTGCATAGGTTTGCCATCCTTGCTCCTTTTTCAAACTTGATTGAGGTTGCTTTTTGCATGGTAGTTTGAAGCACTACCACTATCATAGCTTTCAATGTACCCAATCGTATAAACATATGTATGATATTCAATATATCATATACATAATCTTTGTGTATCAAAATCAATTATGCTCATTCATGAGAATAACCCAAGTCATAATCATCCCACATAGACATAAAGAACCCTTTTTTGGGTTGCTTAAGAACCCTTCTTTCAACTTCATACACCAAACTCTACATCCATGATAGCAAAGTCCCATAAAAGCTTTAGTTCAGCCCACTAAATCACTTGTTCCAAGTCATAATAAGTACTCATATCTGAGAAGAATGAACATAGCAGTGGTGATGCCACTATTTCCCTTGTATTGTAGTGATAAAACCTCTTACAATAGCCCAGATGCATTCATGTTTCCTACATAACATCATGCATACATTATAGCTTAAATTTAGTGCATATATTCTCTTCAATCAAGCAAGTTATAAGCAAGTAATTATAGGGAAATAAGAATTACATTAGTGGATAGCAAATATGCCCTATTAAATCCTATTTAGAATAGTGAAAAAAGGTTGACACGCTCAACTAAGTAAAGGGGTGTGAAGTTCCATATGTGATTCTTGCATGTTTGCTATATAGTAGTTTTATTGATAGTGTTTAGACATGTGATGTGTTTTAAAGTGAAGTACATTTCTAGATAAAATTTAGCATTCTTTAAATACATGGAAAATCTTGAAAGGAGAATATGTATACTTATATAGTTCGAGTCACTGATCATGAGTTTGAACATTCACAAAATTTTTGCTATGTTAAATGAGGTTTCTTCTCTCCAAAAAAAATACTTTTTACATATTGTTGGGTGTCCGTATGGGTTGTTGTACCCTATCATAGTTGCATTTTTCTTATGAATGATAGCCTGCTCAAAATTCCTACCTTTGTCTATGCTATCAACTATTGCTTCTATGTTAACCTTAAAGTTATGCTCGAACTGTTGGAATGCTTCTATGTCTTTCTTCATTTTCTTGACGACATAGATGAATAACTTGCTTTTGTGTCTTTGCATTGGTGCTTCTGGATTGGCTCGTGGATTTTAGTTGCAAATTATGTAGATTATATTGCTAAATTGGGTATGTTCTTAAGCAGCTCAATTGAGTATGTTCTAATGGGTATATAGTTAAACTGGGTATATCGCTAAATTTTGGTTACAGATTGAATCATGTTTGAGAACTTGCTTATTATGTAGATTATATTGCTAAATGGATTATCGGAGTTGGAACCATGTTTCTAGGTGTAGACCTCTCTGGTCAATAGATATGTGACCTTCTCGATTGTTATTGCAAGATTGTCACGACTATGATTGTAATGGTTCTTTTTCATGTAATCTTCTAGTATATCCTTGTCTTATTTTTTTGTGACTTCTACAAACTAGTTAAGCGAGATGTTAAATCTGTAGTGCAACAACTCAATTGGATATGTTCCGATGCCATTTGTTCTAAGTTGTGTCTACAAGTGGTTGGGCCGTGCTTGTTCATAGTGGATTGTTAACTGAGTCTTCATACTCAAGTTTAAGTCTATTGAGTATGTCTTTGAGGAGTCTTGCATGTTAAGTGCATATGAGTTAGCATTATTATTTCAAGTAAAAACGAAGGTTTCGAAGTTTATAGGAGGTTGTATACTAGCTCTGATCTTGTGATCTGATGCAATAAGACACTGTTTGTTTTTGAGAATTTATGTGGATGTGGCCATTATTTTTTGGAGGTCGTTGTACATTGCAAAGTTGTTGATATATGTTGATGGCGTTTTCCATCAACATTTACCATTCTTATCTAGTTTGTCGTTATGTACCTATGATTCTGTGTATTTACAAAATGGTTCTAGATTTGGTGTTGGGTGTTCCTGTGGTTTTGAATGTATAGCTAGAACATCTATATGCATAGGTCAATGTGGTTAGGTGAGTAAGTGGGCAATGTGTATCTATAAATGAGAAAATGAGAAAGCACATTAGTATGTTAATAAAACTATTAGTAGGACAAGAGAATTCAAAACACACATTAGTATATTGACAATTTACAAAGTTTGAAAGAAGGTTTAGAAGATTGCTTTATTACTTGCTACAAGAAGCATATGAGATTGTTGTGTGATAGAATGTGTTATATTTCATCTTTGTTTATTTTTTGTTGAGTTGTATTGTTTCTCTACTTGAGTCACAGGGTCAGGAAAGGTATTGGAGTGAAGGCATATGGATTTGGAAGGCCGAGGATATGTAAATTTCTTCTTTTGGTTACACAAAAGAGCATTACGTATACTAGTTCGAGCGCGAACATGCTTCTTATGTGTAGAAGTGCTTTTTGGTTAATTGTGACTCCTTGCGATTTATGATCAATGATCGTGTATGCAAGTATCAATGAGAACATGGATTAATGGTACCACTTGGTATTCAGTGCCTTGCATTGGTGCTTGCTATGCTGCATGGATCGTGACCTGGATTCTTGATATCATTTTGTTGTTTGGTGTGTCGATACAGTTGATTTGACACATCGCACCATTTGCTTCACCTATGGTGAGGTCAATATTCTCAGTTATCATTGCAGTCACTCCAACTACTATCTCGTGGAAGTTCTTGTCATGTAACCAGGTTTGCAATGCTGGTTCGTCATTTGCATTCTTTTGAAATTTGACCGTGTGGATCTATTTGGTTGTGTAGTATCTGTGTTGAATCAGCTTGTTGTAGTTGTGAACATATTTTTTGTGTGTGCATATGATTTTTATTTTTTGGTCGATGAAATCTAGGACATCCTTCTCATCGATCATGCACTGATGTAAGCATTCATGTATCTCTCACTTCATTGGACATCGATGCATCATCACTTGTAAAAATTTTAGGGATGGTAGGTTGCATACATGTCAAATTGAGATTTGGAGAGTGTGTTGCTTTCCATGTGTCTAGTACAATGAGGAGGTGATGTGATATTGTTCACAAAACTCGGTTTGATGGTTATAGATAGGAAATAACTATGCAAGATCACAAAATAGTATCATGAACTTCTTGCTGAATGGACTAAGCAGAAAGCCTTGGCAGATGCTCACTATCTGATACAAAATTATATCAAATGTTGTCCTTGTTAATATGGATATATCATCGATGATGATTGCATCAGCTTCTCTTATTTCAATGTAGTGTTTGTCCGTCTCTTGCCACTATACTAGTGGACTCTGGTGGATAGGCTGCATAGTCTAGTTGCAACTACTCTTGTGCTTGCTGACAGCAATGGTCTTATTCCTTGCCATGAGGTTGTAATTGAGTAACATATGAGGAATCTCTTTCCACTACCTGGTGTACCACTGATGATTTGTCAGCCGTATGTTGCATTGATGAGGTGGTTGTAGATAGCTTGTTGTTCTATTGTTAGAGTATTGTAAGAAATTATTCAAAACTCTTTTGTGAGCTATAACATCTTTATCTATATTGATGCAATGCTACTTTCATAGTTAGAAGTTGCTAGAGGTATTGTGAATGTCATTGGGTTGTCTTTGATGAAAAGGATCTTTTGAATGATCATGTTTATTAGTTGGTGGGTAGTCTAAGGCAAGCACGTTTCTTTGCATGTAGTCCATGATGGACATTTCGAGGTCTTCCTCATTGGCCATGAGACCATGGAGTTGGCACTCAAAATAGTATGATTGTGCTAAGTTCTCGGTGCTTATTAGTTCACTCTTTGACCTAAGGCTCCTTTTTTTTGGTGGCTTGGGTGAAAGCGGTGAATCGTACTAGTCTCATAGGCTATTGTACGGTATTGCCATAAGCATCACAGAGAGTGGGTTCGAGATCAGATGCAGTGGTGGTTTTGGTGATGCTATAGTTTTTGTGGTAGTGATAGAATGTTATATGCTCTAAGCTCGATGAATGGACACAATAAAGGTCTATAGGGTGCATGATGATATTACTTGTCCTTGTGAGCTTCTACTATTGTATTTGTGTAGGGGAGTTGTCGATGTACTCGATAGACTCACTTCTGTGACTATTGGGATTTGCATGCAATTTAACACTGTCTTCGGTGGTGGGCAACACAAAAACTGGCTTGCACAATACTGGGGTAGAAATTACTTTTTGCTTGTTTGAGTCTAAGTCTTATAGTCCTAGTCTCGTGGCATCTTCTACCTGAATGTTTAACTTTTTTATTAGCTCCACCTTCATTGCGTACTTGAGCACATAGTAAGAGATGGACGAGTGTTACTCGTTGAATATTCATGTGCATTCCCCAAAGGAGCAATAGCATTGGATGATATGGCACAACATTTTGGTGCTCATATCCAAGATGTAGTAGATGTACCATTTAGTTTCAAGGTCTATTGTTGGTTCTAGATCATCATGTCAGGTATACGAAAATCCAAACTTGCATTTACCGTGGCCGTTACTTTTTCTTATGAAGCAGGCACAACGGCACCTATGAATTTGCTTTGCCATGATGAGGGCTCTTAGTTTTCTTATTAAATTGTACCAATCATCGTTGGTATGCACATATCTCATTTATCATATTCGCAACATCTATCTCATGTAACCATAGGATCACATGTGCATGAAAGGAGCCCCTATGTTGGATCTCATACCTAATGACATGGTGCTAGACATGCCCAATGCAAGAAGCTCTCTCAAGAATGTATTAGTTGAAGAAAAGGTGGAACTTGGTGTGGAAGAGGAGGGTGCACTCAACGAGGAAGTTTTTCCATGAGAATTCAAGATTGAACTCCTTTGCAATGCATTCCAACTTGTTGATCTTGGCCCACCTTGTATTGGTGACCTCGTCTGTAGTAAACATAACGAAGAAATGAGGCATGCCTTATACATCAACCATTGTAGTAATATCCTTCAAGTCACACTAGTGTCAAGATGGGGATCTTTGTATTGAAGCAGGAACATTGTAGTGGAGGATGTCCCTGATGACCTCCCCTTTAGCAATGTTCTTATTTGTGTGCTTGTAGTTTGTCAATGTCCCTTTGTAGGCAAGTTGTGCTTGTGTTGTTCATGATCAAGATAGCATGTTTTAGCTAGTATAGAATTAGGATGTAAGGCTTAGGTAAGGTGTACACATAAAACAGGGTTGATGCCCATATCTTGATGTATTTATTAAGATAGATATTGCCATCATAGGCACCATGGCCAAGTGGGAATAGGAACGGAAACAATGCATTTTCCAAGGTGATATCTAGGGAGGGTAAGCTTCTTATAGGCAAGCAGTTTGTCCTAAATGTTGTTGTTCTTTGTACGAGAGAGTTATTATTCTATAGTATGATAATGTGAAATCTTGCTGATTGGCTCTTTAAAATGCATGTTGTCAGCTTCGATCTACTATATTGTTGAGAAAATTGTAACCTCTTTGTCATGTGCCTGCCTAACAATTTCCTGGCAGCACATTTGAGTGGTTCATTAGGGAGCTATCCTAGACGGTTTTGCACAGCACTCACGACAATGCACAGGGTCTATTGTCTAGGTTTCCTAGAGTCCACCCCATAAGGGAAGGTACCAACCATCTCCATGAGGATCAACCTGTAAGCTCGGGGTCCTAATTTGACAATTGAGGTCTCGATCCATCAGGTAGCTCCATCAAAGGTGTCCCACAAGGGCTTTTGGAGTGATCATAGTTACCCTTGGTTCATACAATGCAACACTTTTTTCCAGTAACTAGTTAGGATTTAGAGAATCCTAACGGACTTCTAGAATAACCACCGCACCTTTCCCCTAAGATAATTTCTGATCAAATTCAATGCTCGACTCTGCCTAATTTTTCCTAATTAAAATTTTGTTCAATCTCTTGAGAGAAGCTCCTAGCTTACCGGGACCACCCATTTGTAGAATAGATCTATTAGGGATCTCGCATACCTGCCTCCCACAAATGGTTTTCTTTAGTTTTCTAATTACCTATCACATTAAGTTATGACATATAAAAGTAGCTTTGTTAATTAACCTGCTATCATAGGTTCCTTCACGTAATTTTAGGGCACAACACAAAGATAGAGAAAACAATATTTTGGCAAAACATATTTCACAAAGCTATTTACAATGATTTTTCCCTTCTTCCTACGTAGAAGATAAATCTCTATTCACCAAAAAATCCCTTTTATCTACGCAAAAAAACAAACCCTCCAAGATTTCTGTCCCTTCACTAGTACCGGGGACTCCAGGATCCCATCCTGATTCGTGTGAGGGTCAGGTAGTTCCTAGGAGCGATCGAGAGATTTACGACTAGAGCCCCCTAACACTCTTGCCTCCTCCTGCTGAATAGATTCCTCACTAAGTGACCTCTCATCATTGGGGCCAGTCCAAGGCTCCTCGCGGTGGTACAAAACAATCCCCCTTGGAGCAGGGTTCCGTGTCTAGCCGTGGGGAAGGCATAGCATGATCTTTCCTCTTATTATCCTAATTATATATTTACAATCATATCTAATTGTTGCAAGCACAATCAATCTTTCCTGTGTAACCATCAATGCTTGCACAAATAAAAAATAAATAGAAAAAAGTATTTTTAGCATAGGAAGCAACCCCACCTAAATCTAGGATTTCTCTTTTAAGGCCCCACCTTATTCTTAGGGTCTCGCTTCCTACTTGCTACTCTTTTTCAGGATTCACAAGTTATTTCACAAGTCTGATGAATTATGAGAAGTCTATTTTATCCTTATGAAAAATTTGGTATTTCCACCCTAAAAGATAATATAGGTATCTATGCCTATGGCATGCAATTTATGTGCTACCCTACCCTAACCCATGCTTAGTAGGATTTCAAATGCTTTTCCAAGTGTGTTTAGACTTTAGAATTTGTATCGACAAATTCTTATCAATGTCCAACAAGTCGTACAAACTTTTGATATTTATTTAATTTTTTTATACTGATAGTTTCAGGATTATCGAGTATTTCATATTTGTTTTTGCTTCACCATTCTCGATATTTTAGGTTAGGTTTTCTCGTTGATTCATACGTGGCTCAACTCATGATATTGATGCTCTCACTAATATAATTATTAATATTAATATTATGTGTATTTTAAGCAAAAAGTAATTTCTATTTTATTCTACTTATATTCTATGGTTTAATCTATGATGTCTGACCATTTGCTGAACTTTCAACGTTATCTAGAAAGATCAATTTTCTTTTAGATAAGTCCTAATGGCAATGCTGCTTGTTTTCTTTAAAAAAATTAGTTTAGGCAATGCAAAAATCATAAGTGTAAATTTTCTTTCATCTTTCAGATATTGAATTATATTTTCATGTACCTAATTTATGCATATCTAGTATATATTTTTCTATATATTTTTTTGTTGATTTAATGCGTTGATTATTTCATGATATCATCTAAATGATTTTCCATAAATTATTATAAAGTTCATATGTATCTATTTATTATTAGAAAAATAAAATAGAGATGGTCACTTTCAAGAAAAAATTATAAAATATTCTATTCCCTAACAATGTCTACTATTTTTCTATTATTATGATCACATGATGCATCTTTAACTAAATAACAATAAATATCACGAAATAAACCATAATTAAAATATTTTTCTATTGATAGGCATATAATCTTTTTCCAAGTGAAAGAGTCTTTTCATTGGATATTTAATTATTATATTACTTAGGTTATTTTCCTAAGTGATAGTTCATATGAATTTTCAATACAATGCGTTTATAATCGTTTATTAAGGCCAACTAAAGTGATAAGCTTATAAAATATTACTTTTTTTAAAACGAAAAAGTTGTTACTCTCTCAAGTTTGCTGTGACGGGGGTCTTACCAATTTCTACCACATTATTTTCTCCATCGGATGCGTTCCTTGCTTCCCTTGCTTCAAATGTGCTTTTTGAATTTCTGCAACCTCGCGGAGCCATCAGATGATAGGCAAAATTGATATTGTAGTTCAGGGAGAGTCGATGGTCGTCCAAAGAATTTTTGCGAGTGTTTTGCTTAGTAATATGGTCGTATGGGATGAAGGCATAACATGGGATAGAGAAAATGAAAATGAGGTAGAAGGAAGGGGCATTTTCCTCATTCAAGGCACAAAGCTTCAATGGATAAGAGAAGTAGAGAAATTTATCCATTATCAGCAGGTCTTCTCTCTTGCTTTTTTTGTGAAGGAGAGGGGGTGTATTTATAGGCATGAGGGGAAGCATACAATCAATTGATTCATTTGGCTACTTGTCAAGAGCCAATTGAGCTTTGTTAAATATTCATTTTGATTGCTTACCTATTGGATGGCGGCATGGGGGTGATTTTTTAATGTTTTCTCTCTCTCCATGTGTTAAAAACGTAATGTATTTTAGCCTATTTATTTAAAAATGTATTTTTCTCTTCAAAACAACTTCATTTGGTTGTTGTTGGCCTAGTTACTTCATGACTTATCTAGTATATAAAGTCATGTCATACTCTTTGATACTTAACTTACTCAATATCATGCTCATTCTTGTACTTTCTTCATCTACTAATTGAGGCTTTTGTGAATTGTCTTATGGTAATGAAATCAATCCAATCCTCGACAAATTAAATGGAATTGGAAATACCAAATCAAATATAATACGGAAAATTTTATATGATGTAGCCATCGTAATATTATTTACGAGGCATGTTTTCATGTCGGATTGTAGAATTGATTTAATCTGAGACTCGATATCAAGAAAATTACATGTAGTCACTTATGTGACAGCTTGACGAGTAATTTTTAAAATATCTCAAGCTCGAATTCGTTTCTTGATATGAAGTGATGTGTTGGGAATACTACATCCTTTCCTCCTTACAGGAATTGAGATGTCCTCATCTCGAAAAGAATTGTGGAAACCGTTTTCCTAGAGCTGTCTCTTCTATCTAGGTGGCATCCTCCTTAGGATAAATTTTCCACTGGATAAGATACTCTTTAATGGTTTTGTTTCAAGGTTTCTCTTTTGCATCTAGAATCTTACCAGGGTGGAGTTCAAGGGCTCCTTGACTAGGCATTACAATTTGCTGGTCATCAAGAATATGATCTTGATTTGCCATATAATCTTTCAGAAGACTAACGTGAAATACATTGTGGACTTTCACTTGATCAGGAGGTTGCAGTTTGTAGGCATTAGCTTCTAGGAATTTGAGAACCTTGTATGGTCCACATACCTTGGACTCAACTTTTTAAACTTTCCTAATGACAGAGAACTCTTATTTGGGCGTACACGGATGAAAACCATGTCTCCCTCTTGGAAGATATCCTCTTGACATCCTAGATCAGCATAAGCTTTCTGGCGGTCTTTAGTAGCTTGAATGCCTTATCTGATAGTTTTGACCTGATCATCCATGTCTTCTAGCATTTTCTTAGAAGCCTCAACCTTTAGGGTTGGATCAAAGAAAATCAGTGGTGTCAAACAATCTTGCCCATACAATGATTGAAATGGAGTCTTTTAAATACTCTAGTGATATGACACATTGTAGGAAAATTCTACTAAGGGAAAATACTGTATCCACCTTGTCGGTTCTCTAGAAAGGTAAGCTCTCAATATATCTTCAATGACCTAATTAACCCGCTCTGTTTGACCATCAGTTTGGGGATGGTAAGCTATGCTAAAGCAAAGTTGGGTTTCCAATTACTTCAAATAAACTTCTCCAAAAATGTGATGTAAACAAAGAGTCCCGATCACTAATGATCCATTTAGGCAATCCATGAAGCCTAAATATTTCCTTTATAAATTGTTGTGCAATATCTGAAACTTTGTAGTTGGTCTTGACTAGGGTAAGATGACTAATCTTTGTTAGCATATCTACAATTACCATAATTGAATTATACCCTCCTTGAACAAAAGGTAAGGCAACTACGAAATCCATACTGATGAACTCCCATTTCATCTGTGGAATGTCAAGTGGCTAGAGCTTGCCTGGCATTTTAACACACTCAGAATTCACCCACTAGAAACTTAGGCATTCAGTAACATATATGAGTACATCATACTTTGGTCTTTCCCAGTAGTAACTTTTCCCGATTGCATTAAGAGTCTTTGCATAGCTAGGGTGTCCTAAGAATGGGGTGTCATGGGATTTCCATAATATCTTCTTTTTTAGCACTTGACTAAGAGGAATGTAGATCCTTCTCCTGAAATAGACAAGTCCATCATCCATAGTGAAATTTTGGTATTTGACTCTCACCTTAGGATTAGTGTCCTTAACTAGGATTTCTTAAGCATTAGTTGATACTTAAGATCCTTATCTACCTCTTCTTTGGCTAGCTCAATGATTGGATTGCTAGGCATCGATATAATGGTAGCTAAAATCTCTCCTTTAGATGTCTCTTCTATGATAAGTGCATTTAGAAAAGCTTTATGACTTAATGCATCAGCACACGTTCTCTTTTCCAAGTCTGAACCTGATTTCAAAATCAAATTCTTGCAAGACTTCAATCACCAATGCTGCCTCATATTGAGATCTGGTTGAGTAAAGATCCATTTGAGACTTTTGTGGTTAGTGATCAAAGTAAACTTGCTTCCAAGCAGATAGTGTCACCACATCTAATAGCTCGAGATCATGGGAAGCATAATTCCTCTCATGGATTTTCAGCTTCCTTGAGGAATAGGCTATCGGATGGCCTTGCTGCATAAGCACACAATCTAGTGCAAGAGAACTTGTGTCTGTTATGACCTCAAACTCTTGACTTAGGTCAGAGGTAGCTTTAAAATGGATGTTATTACCAAACTTTTCTTGAGCTGCTTAAAACGAGCTTGCTCAATGGGCGTCCACACAATAGTAGTTTACTTTTTCAGCAAATTAGTAAGAGGTACACTTATTAGGGTGTAATTTTTTATGAAAATTCTATACTTTCTAGTCGGTCCAAAAATTTTTATTGCTTCCTTAACTCTCCTTGGTGGTTGCCACTCTTGAAAATCTCTAACTTTGGTTGGGTCTATAAAGATTCCTTCAGCATATATTATGAATCCGAGATATTTCCATCTGTCTTTTGAAAAATGCACACTTCTTTTTCTTCGCATAGAGCTTGTGCTTCCTCATTGTGTCCAACACAATGTGCAATTATAGCTCATGGTATTCGTCTCTCTTGGAGTATATTAGGATGTCATCAAAGAAGACTAGGACAAACTCATCAAGATAAGGTTAAAAAATGTTATGCATTTAACTTGTTAATTGTAGCAGGGGTATTAGTTAGCCTAAAAGACATTACAAGGAATTAAAAATAACCATATCTGGTATTGAAGGCAATTTTGGGAAACTTCTTCTTTGATCCTTATTTGGTAATGTAAGAGATGGGGAATACAGGGGAAAATACGAGAATAAATAATGGAGGAAAATTACATGCTACACTGGCGGTATATAGGATGTAAGGGACCTGGTAATTTTTACCATCACATAATAATACAAGTCTCCTTTCATCTTCACCTCTCTCTCCAAGCTTTCATGGCTTTTTATCTCTCTTACTGTATTTCTCTCTCCTTTTCTAGTATTTCTCTCTCCTCGTCACTCTCTTTCTCTCTCTTCCTGCAATATTTCTCTCTCTTTTGCACTCTTTCTCTCTAGTCCTCTTCTTGACAAGTGGTATTAGAGCCATAGGTTTTTGATATAGTTGGCCAACATTCCATTCAGTTATCTTTTTTTTTAGTCACACAGATTTAAGAGCCACAGGTACACAGGTACATACATGACATGGAGCAGCAATGGAGTTACTAAGGACTTTTGGACCACAAGGACTCCATGCTTGCATTAATGGAGACTTGGACCAAGTTTGGTGGTAGGAAGGCTGAAGTTAGCAATTTGTTGGTCGTTTTAGGCCATCTTCTGAAGGTATTTTCCTAAAAACACTTGGTAGTTACAGGAGTGGAAGAGGGAATAGTTATTGGTTTTTTTTTTTTGAGGAGTCTTTCTCTCTCTCTTTCTTTTCAAGCTCCTCTCAAGCTTCCATGGAGGAGATGAGCCCATTATCTCCACTCTACTCCATGAATCCATCTGCTGTTCAAGAGTAAATGGCATGGAGAGCCTCTAAGTACCAAGAGCTACAGATCGTACACTATTTTAGTGGTGGTGGAGTTGTCATCATCACCATCATCATGGTTCAGAGATCTTGTAAGTGCCTCCTCAAGATTTCTTCAACAGCCTAGAAGAAGGATCACATCAAGGAGCTCAAGGCGTCCATGTAAGGCGTAGCAAAAAGAGTTGAACATTGGGCTTTATCCAGGCATCGTCGACATTTCTTCTTCTATGATGTAGAAATATTCACCTTTGGCTTCATATCCTTCGCCTTCAGCTTCGGCTTCACAGCCTTTGTGGCTACTGCAGCTGCCTTCTTTGGCTTCTTCACCCCGGCCCTTGCTGCAATTTTAGGCTTCTTCTGCACCTTCACCTTCAGCATCTTGGTCCTTGCAATATTCTTCGGCTAGTTCTCTGCCTTCTTCGTCGCTGTGCCTACGTTTGGCTTCTCCCCTGGAGGAGTCTTCATCATCTTCTTTGCGGCTTCCGACAGCTTTAAAGATTGATGAGCTTGGCCCTGATCATGTGAATGGGAGAGAGCTTGTAGATGTGATTGGCTTCCAGTCAAGCCAGAAAGTAGATGCTTCTCTGCCTTCCTCGTCGCTAGTGTGCCTACGTTTGGCTTCTCCCATTGTGTTCAAGATAACCATCGTGTTCAAGAAACTGACAGTCCGGCCTTGCCCATCAGTCAAGCGTCCATTGTCCAGCATTTGGAGAAGAGTGTTGAATACAGAAGAGTGAGCCTATTCTACTCCATCGAATAGCACTACATTATACTGTCTTTGCCTCATAGCTTCCGTCAATTGCCCACCTTCAGCAATCCTCATAGCTGTGTTCTTACTCGACTCTCGTCAGAGGAAGAGAATAACCATGCATTAACAGCCAAAAACCCCCGCACGTCTTCCACATGCTCTTCTTCAATCCTCGTTGACAGGCGCATCTAGAAATCTGAAGCTCCATCAATCAAACCCTTGCCACTGTTTGTTCATCTCTCTCTCTTCTTCTCCTGTGGATGCTCCCCAAGGTATAACCTATTTTGGATTGCCACTATCTCGGATTGTCACAGGGTCCAGGTCGGTTTGAGGTTCCCAAGCTATAGTCTACGGGGCGTATCACAACAGGGTGACAGGGTCTGGGTCAGCTTGAAGCTCAAATTTTGTAGGTTTGCTCGATCGCCTGGTCGGATGAGCAGCAGGCTTGGAGGAGCCCTTGGGAGCACGGGGCTTCTTCTCCAAGATCAAGCGACTCCTTTAGTGGGCTAATTCCTGCTTCTCTTGATTAATGTAGCTGCAGCCTTCATGTATTGGCTCTTGGAAACAACAGGCTTAGCGGTTCTATACCGGAAACATTTGTTTCCTTATTTCAGCTACGAGTTCTTTCATTAGCAGGAAATTCTTTGACAGGAACAATTCCCTTTGGGCTAACCAACGTGAGAAGCCTTCAATCCTTGGATTTGAGCCACAATAGTTTGTCAGGTCCAATACCTACTTATTTGTCATTTTGGAGCATTTTGGTGAGCCTTTCTCTCTCATCAAATACATTCAATGGAAGTATTCCCCAGCAGTTTCTACAGTTGATCAATCTACATGATCAAGACCCTTGAGCTTGGGCCGTCTTTTGGCTTTAAAGTCCCTCGACCTAAGCAAACAGAACCTCTTTGGATTTATCCCTTTCGAGTTAGTTGGGTTGCCTCATCTGCGAATTCTATCACACTAGCTGAGAAGTCTCTTATTGGGAGCATTCCTACAACTCTTAGTAGCCCCTCCAGTGCTCACTGAGAGTATTGATTTTAGCTGGAATGGTCTATAGGTATCATTCCTACAAGCCTAGGCATGCTACAAAATTTGATAGTGTTCTCCCTTTCCAATAACCAACTAAATGGTAGTATCCCCTCATATCTTGGGAACTGTTCGTATTTGTCTACATTGGATGTAAGAAACAATCTACTCTCAAGTGGGATTCCTACCAAACTGGGTCAATTGAAGAAGTTGCAGATACTTGATATTGGGTCAAACTAACTCACATGGTTACCCATATCCACACATCTACCAAGGGAGCTTATTTACTCCAACTTTCTTACAATGTGGGGCTACATGATGCAGTACACCAATGAGGTGAGACTAGTAGCGAATTCCTTACACCATGCTCAGATATCATCTTTCTCAAGGCTGGCTAATCCCATCGATTTGAAGGCACCACTTGCCACATATCAGGTTGAAGGACACCCTTGCTAACTGGACTTCCTCCATAGTTCTGATATGGCCCATCTCTTGTAGCAAGCTCAGCTGATGCTTTGAGTGCATGATAATAAATTGTTTCAAAAATCTCTTTATTAAGCTCTTGGGTCTCCTTAGAATCAAAAGGCATTCCCATCAAAATGAAAGTATCAGCAAGACCCTAAAAACCAATACCAATTGGTCTATGATAGAGGTTTGAGCGGCTGGCCGTCTCAACTCGGCATCCTTGAATAGCATACCCACCGGTGTATCCAACTGCTATAATGAAAGGGCATTTGAAGGAATTCACAAAGTCTGAATAGTTCAGATTGATGCCAACAGCAAACATCAATAATCCCAAAGTATGTGTATAGTATTTGTTTGTGAACCATGAGAAAGATGGTGGGTATGCTAGGACAAGCAAAGTGCTTCCTACTACAACTTGAGGAGTGAGCTTATTTGCATTCTGTAATAGCTTAAGCATGTCAAAAGAAGTTGCTTCAGGGTAGGTAGCTGCAGGTTGGCTTGATGCTTCAAGGGAGGTTTGGTCATTGTACTCCTAAATCTGGAGAAGAAGCTCCGAGAATTGAGTAACTCTTCATCATTGCATCGTGGAACATTAAAGGTTTCATACAACCACAGGCTGCAAGGAGGACAACCATGAATTTGTTTGAGTGGGCAGCCACTACCTTCCTCAAGCTTAAGCAAGGTATGTCTCATGGGTCTTGGTCTCTCTTCTCCAACCACTTGCTGAGCCCAACCTCTTGCTTAGAGAGATTAAAGAATGACATGAATTCTTGTTTAGGCTGAAGCTCTGGATCACCTATTGCTTGCCTTCTTCCATTATGCACTTCTTGAAATGCATGCATGACTGAGCACACTTCAAATTTCTTTCCAATTGGCTGAGAATTTAACTCCTAACCCATAACTGTGCTTGGTTTTGATTCTTGATCATTAAGCCAAAAATTGTAAGAAAGTATAAGTGATACAATCAGTGAGTCACTGATTTGTAGAGGTAACCCCTTTCCCCATCCCATTTTCCTTATTGATCATGCATATCATGAAAGGCCCAATCCTCAATTTGTAAATGCACATAATGTTAGTTGCTTAATAATAAATGTCTGCCATGTATATTTCGGGTGAGGAAAATCCCAATGCCAGGTGAGGCGGCAAGACAAAAGAGGGGTGACCCCCCTTGTCATCAAAGACCCTAAAGGGGTGCACAACCTGGCCCGGGGGAAACTTTACCCACCTGCTGATGATCCGGAGCCTGAAGTTGCTTTTAGGTGCAGGTACCCTCTTGAAGATCCAAGATATTGACTTGGCATTGATGTAGATGTATTTTCTTATGTATGAATCTATTATTGGCTGCAAATGTATGGGAAAATACTATTGAGGATGTATTTGCAGACATGAGAATACATATGTAGTCAATGGCAATGAATACGATACTTGGAATGTATGGGAGATGCCTATGCATGGGGAATTGTGCTAAGAGATGCTTATGACATGCTTAGTTCTGAAATAAGGTTGCAAACATTGAATTTGGATGACTGGGCAATGTAATATGCCATGTGGGATGAGACCCTTCAGTCATGCATTGACAAGTTCATCCATTGCAACCCATTTCTGACCCCCACAGGGTGTTGTAAGCAATTTGCTTCCATTGAAAGAAGTATACCTACTCTGAGGAACTGAGGTGCTAGTCTTGCAGAGTGCCCACAAGTCCTACTAAGTACTTTGATCAATTTTGGAGTTCTATTTGGACTCTACAAGATACTTACAGGTCAAAATAGGCCTCCTACACATGTAGACAAGGTGCTGGACTACACAGTACATCAGTACTTTTCCTATTACAGAATCTTCTATATAAAACATGGGAGCACATGCTTATGCTTAGTTCCAAGAGGGCATCCTTGGATTTGAATTGAACAAAAAATTAGGTCAATTGGAGCTTCCTAGCTCAAGTTATGGGCAAAACAGTGACAGGTGGTCTAGTGGGAATGCACCTAATCATGGCAAGGGAATAGGGGAAAAACTAAGACAAATGATGACCTCCAGTAACAAATAATGGATTCACTCGCCTCGAGGGTTGAAACTAACCTTGAGGTGGAAGATGAAGATTACTCTCATGAAGTGGGGAGCCTCAACATGCTCACTAACACCCTCGGTTCGCATGAGACAAGGCATGCTGAGAGGCATAGAGAATTGATGGAAGGCATTGGTCAAATGAAGACCACTATGGACACCCTTGCTGCCCAGCTCACTAAGTGGATGGAATTCCAAATGAAAGGGAAGGAACATGAGGATAAGTTGGACATGTATGCTGAAAGATTGATTGGCCCATTAGTGAATGCAGCAAATATAAACTCCCAAGGTATTTTGGGGAGAGTAGGTATCCCTAACAACACTTTGAATAGGGGGAGCCTTCACATAGGCAAGAGGAGCCCATGAACAATGCAATGAGGGGTAATTTCCAGCCATTGCAAGGGCCCATATGCCATCTATGCGAGTTCAACCATCTTTTGGTAGAAATTACTCTAACAATGGATCATTTTTGGGAAGCCACATGGATCAGCCTCAGTTTAGATATATGGGACAACCACCTAATCATGAAAGAGAGCTGAGAGACAAGATTATTTTCTCAAAATTCAATGGTCAATCGTCATCTCCAGCTGAACTCGAAGAGTGACTTTCCAAGCTTGAGGATTATTTTGACATCTTGCCCCGTAGTGAGGACCAAAAGATCCATTTTGTAACCATCCACTTGGAAGGATTTGCACATACAGGGTGGAGGTACATTAAAAGAGAGAATCAACAAAAGTAGACTCATGGGAAGCATTCAAGGCACTCATGGTGCAAGTATTTGTCTCACCGGTGGAGAAATAAAAGCTTGCCCACCAATGGTATAGCCTTGAATAGTGTGGTCTTGCTGTTAGAGAATACACAAATAAGTTCCTCAACCTTACCATGTGTGTTGAGTCAATTAGTGATGATGCCAAGTTACACAAGTATGTGCATGGGTTGGATCCCCAACTCTCAGCTGATGTTTCAGCTCAAAATCCATCGGATTTCTTCAATGCTATTGAATTAGCTGAAAGATAAACCCGTAAAGTATCGTAGGGATACTTCAATTCAGCCACAGTATGGACAACAAAGAGGCTTATCTCAGCCATCTTTTGGGCAACCTAGAGGGCCTACAGAGTCCAATTTTGGACAACAACGAGTTGCTATAAAGTAGGGCCAATTTGGGGCCAGTTATGGTGGTGCAAATATGCCATTTAGCACCCCTAGAGTTCCCAAGTACCCAACCTTCACAATGCCTCAAGGAAAACTAGTAATTTAGGACAACAAACAATGGCAGGGCTGAGAATAAACAAGATAGCAAGAACAAGAATACCTCAGCCTATGGAGGTCAACGATCCATTCCCATGGATTTGTACAAAGAAAGGAAAGAAAAAGGACTTTGTTTTAAGTATGGGAAAAGTACATAGCTGAACATGCTTCCAAATGTGCTTATAGAAATGCAAAGGCAAGAGTCCAAAGTATGTTGGTCTTCCAAGACTCGGAGGATGACCATGAGGATGCAAGTGCCTTTGTAATCACTGCTGAAAATGATGAGACTAATGAAGAAATTGGGCAGGAAGAGTTCTTTGACCCTACAAACACCTTTGCTTTTGACCTTGGTGATCATGTAGATCCTGCAGACACCTTTCCTTTTGACCCTAGTGGTTATGTACGTGTAGATATGGGTGATGAGAATGACTCACATGCTGTTGCCACTATTTGTACTATCTCCTATGGATGAAGAGGGTATCATCCAATACATTCCAAAGGTAGTCAAACATCAAAAGGAAAAGAAGCTACGCTCAAGATCAATAATGGAATACTTGATCAAATGGCAAGGATGGCCCCTTGAAGAGGCCTCTTGGCGACTAGCTTCAATCATGGATGGACACTAACTTGGGTGAAATGTAGTCAACTGGTAGCCTATCCTAGTTCAGACAGCCTGCAGGCAACTCTATGTTTTCAACAAGATTTGATTCTGAATTATGGACAGCATTTAATGCCATACATGGGCTGAAATTACTCGAAGTTTCTATGTGACAAACACCTCGATCGGAGCTACCTATCAAAAGTTATTGCAGATTTACTACAACATGGTCCTCTAGTAGACAACATGTTGTCCACTATCTGCAGCACTCAATTCCTCACTGAATATGGGTTAAAATTGGAAATTTCTTACTCCCAATCATACCCATACATCATCTTGTATCCATGATCCAGTATACATACATAACCCCACATGATTTATTGAATAACCCCTTATAATCATGCAGCAGAGTAGTACTTTAGATTGCCTTGCCCTATTCTGTAATAGATGCCCATTTGTTTTTGAGGGAAAAAACCTTTGGGTGGGGATGGAATGTAAGATATGGGGAATATAGGGGAGAATACGAGAATAAATAATGGAGGAAAAATACGTGCTACACTGACAGTATATAAGATGTAAGGGACCTGACAATTTTTACCATCAGATAATAATATAAGTCTCCTTTCATCTTCACCTCCCTCTCCAAGATTTCATGGCTTCTTCCTCTCTCCAAGCTTTCATGGCTTCTTTCTCTCTCTTTCTATCTTTCTCTCTCCTTTTCTAGTATTTCTCTCTCCTCGTCACTCTCTTTCTCTCTCTTCTTGCAATCTTTCTCTCTCTTTTGCACTCTCTCTCTCGTCTTCTTCTCTCTCTCTCTCTAGTCCTCTTCTTGACAGGTAATAACCAGATCAGAGATCAATCTTGGAAAAATTTTTCTCCCCTTCCAGCCTATCAAGTAGCTTGTTTATTCTTGGGATTAGATACTTATTCTTGATTGTTATCTGATTTAGTCCTCGGTAATCAATGCAAAGGCGGAGAGTTCCATACTTTTTCTTTTGAAACAATATTGGGGCTCCCCATGGTGAATTATTGGGTATGATGTATCCTTGATCCAGTAACTGCTTGAGTTACTCTTTTAGCTCAATTGCTTCAAGGATAGATATTTATATAGACTCTTAGTGATTGGAGCGGGTCCTGGTGCAAGTCTGATCTCATGATCCGACTTCTCTTCGAGGTGGTAATTCAATTAACTCTTCTAGGAAGTTGTCATCATATTCCTTCAGCCAACATGGCTCTCCCTCATCTTGATTATTCTGCTCAACCTTATTTATTTTTATGAGATACACAGGTAATCCTTTTCTTAATCCTTTTATTATGCGAGATAATTACACTAGTTGAACCTTGGGTTTTCATGTCTCACCTTAGGCCATCACTTTTTCCCGCTTTAGGTTTTGAAAAGTCACCTAGCCTTTTCTGCACTAAATATGTGCATCATTGGGGATTAGCCAATCCATACCCAATAGAAATTAGTATACCCCTAAATTCATGATCCTAAATTCCTATTTTAGAGAGATTGCTTCCCAAGCTAAATGTCACTTCGCAAGTTTGTTGAGTAGACATGATTTTTTTTCCATTGGCAAGTTCCACAAGTAACCTAGATGTAGGTATTGTGTTTATACCTAATTGCTTTGGCACACTTTGGTGACATGAACGAGTGTGTGCTTCCACAGTCAATCAAAATTTTAAAGGACTTAACTTGATATTCTGCTAGTGTTTGAATAACAAAAACTAGTGATTTGGGCCTTTCTTATGGAGGGTGGTGTGAACTGATGCCCTCTCCATACCGGCTTCCATAGTTGGATTTTTCTCTTCTTCTTTAAGAATTACAATAGATGCTTTTCCTTTTGCAACTGAAGCTTGGTTCTAACCTCTATAGAGTCCTTGGTGAGAAAATTTGTGGGAACTGTCTTTTAAAATGGTCGATCTCATAATAGTGAATGAAAGGTGAGAAGGATCGAAGCTTGCTTGGAAGAGCTATGGCAGGAGAGCAAGAGCAAGAGTAAGAAAGAGAGAGGGACAAAATGGGAACTCTAACAACCACAATATGTGACCAGGCTTCCTTTATTCAAACTGTCACTAAAAGAATAAAGAATAAAGAATAAAGAATAAAGTGACAGTGACGAGCGCCCGCTACCTACAGTGTGCAGTGGCGGGTATTGTTAGTGTAATAATAAATGGGCGACTAGGCAGAGGCGTCTCTACCCCCAAAAACCTCCTAATTAAAGGTGAATCTGCCCAAGTTAGGAGTGAAAAGAAAAAGAAAAGATAGTACAATGTACACATGTACAACAGGATGAGGAAAAACGTCATCTCATCCAACACCCATCAATCTCCTGAGGAAGGCAAAGTGCTCAATAGTGAGGCTTTTTGTACAAATCTACAGGATTTTCGTTAGTGTGGAGGTCTTGACAAGGTCAATAGACTTGTCCTCCACAACCCCACATATAAAGTGATACCTCACCCCAATGTGATTCGTCTTCACATGGAAGACCAGATTCTTGGCTAGCTAAATAACAATCATAAAATCTGAATGCAGCGTCGGTATAGTATTAATCCCAAGGTCATAAAACAAACGGCCCAACCATATGGCCTCCTTGCAAGCCTCAGTGGCTACAACATACTCAGCCTCAATGGTAGAGAGAGCCGTACACTTCTGGACCCTGGACATCTAAGAGAGAGCCATACACTTCTGGACCCTGGACATCCAAGAGACAGTACCTCCAGCATTAGGTGAATACGTAGCCAGAAGTGAACTTCCTACTATCTACGTGTCCTGCATAATCGGAGTCTGTGTACCCCACAAATCCTATATCCTGGCTACCATAGCAAATACACATATTTTTTGTGCCCTTCGCGTATCGCATGATACCCTTCACGACATCCCAATGTTTCTTGCCAGGAGTAGCCATATAGCGTGCCACAACACCAATTGCAAAGGCAATATCTGGATAAGTGGCTATCATGGCATACATCAAACTATCCACATGACTGATGCATAAGGGATCTTGGCCATCTTGGCCCTCTGCTCATCTATCTGTGGACAATCAGCCTATGAGACCTTCACAAAGTAGGTAATGGACAGCCAATAGGCTTTACGTCCTGCATGTAGAAACGTTCAAGGACTTTATGAATGTACTCCCACCACTGTGAGAGGTAGAGTAGTCCCTCATGTCTGTCGTGCTTAATGCACATGCTAAGAATGTAAGTGGTGCGCAGATCGGTCGCAGTATGCTTACGTAGTGAATCCCGGAAGGTCCCCAAGAACAATGAACTCTACCTTTTTGCACAAAAAACAATGTAAAAGCATGAACGACAAGAAGCAAGAGACCAATTGGGTTCAATCTCCCCCCATGCCTTGTGTGAGCGCTTCACAAAGCATGTATTTTATGTATATTTCCATCTTCATGTTCAATAATAGCCCAATTTACAAAAATATGACAAGCTTTTAGCTTTTGAGTTTGCTTTCTACAAAAATAGGAAATAAAGCTAATGGACGGTGCCCATAGAGTCTGGCACGCCCAATCTCAATGTCCAAATAGAAATAACATATCCGTGCGCATAGGCGCATACAAAATAATAATCAATAATCAATGTCTCGATAGACATAACAAAATATAGGCATGGCGCCTATCAAAATATAATCCAAAGGTCGAATACTCGCTAGACTCCAATGCTTTCCTCCGCCACTGCTGCTATCTCTACACATCAACTGAAGCATTCACAATCGTTAGTAAAATAATACAATTAAACCGACAAAAGTGAATACTTAGCAGTCTTCAGCTACATAAATAAATCAACCGGTTAGAAATAAATCCTAACCTTAATTTATTACAAGTGCGCACTCTAAACTCATAAACGTTTATTAATTTAATATGCATTTTGCGGAATCACCCGCTATGGAATCACCCATGTACACACTAAATTAATGAAATGCCCGAAAAGGACAGGCGTCCCCATCAACTTCTCGCACAAAGAATCCTCTTTGTGTATGAGCCCCGTTCATCTAAGTTTACGGAATCCACTGTAAAACCTCACGGAATCCACCGTGGAATATGCCTCCTGACATCATACCCCCGGGGTGGGATAGCAATTGACCTCAATTGCTATTAGCTCAATGTGGAGCTAACAGAGTGGGGAAAGCATTTAAGTCTCTAGTGTGCATCCATTGTGCTTCCTCTACAGGATGGTTTTTAAATTTTACTAGATATCTAGAATACCTTCGGCCAGTTCTAGTGGTCATGTAGTCAGTGTCTATGATGGCTTCTGGTTCAAGTATTTCAGTCTCTTTCTCTAATAAAGGTGGGTTTTCATAAACAGGGTGGATAGGTAATTGGCCTCTAAATGGTCTCAAAAAACTAATGTGAAATGTATTGTGAATTTTCCAATGAGATGGTAATTCTAACTTGAATGCATTATCATTAATCTTATGAATGATTCTAAATGGTCCATAGAATCTAGGAGCTAATTTGACAACTGGATGTCTATCTACACTTTGGAGTCTACGTTTTTCTATTCTATGCCAAACATAATCATCAACTTTGAAATTCATGGCTTGTCTTTTCTTGTTGGCTTGTTTGGTATATGATTGTTGGGCTTTAGCAATCATATCCTTAACCTCATCAAAAATACTGTTATGCATAGTAGCAATATCATCAGCACTCTGAATTCTATTAGACAAAGATGCAACAGGTGTAGATAATCTATATCCATAAATGACTTCAAAAGGTGCTTTCTTTGTAGATGTGTGGGGTGTATTGTTATATGCAAACTGTAATAAATGCAAATGAGTGTCCCATGTCTGAGGTTTAGAGATAGTATATGCACGTAAAAGATCTAGAATGGTACTATTTGTGGCTTCTGTTTGTCCATTTGTTTCTGGATGAAATGCAGATGAGAAATCAATCTTTGTGCCTAGATTAGCAAACAGTGTAATCTAAAAATTGTTACAAAATCTAGAGTCACGATCTGAAATAATCACTTTTGGCAATCCATGGTTAGTAAAAATAGTTTTCAAAAATAATTGTGCTGGTTGTGATGCTGTTAAAGTTTTCTTACATGGAATGAAATATGCTTGCTTACTAAATCTATCTACAACAGTCCAAATCATATCATGGTTAGATTTAGTATTTGGTAAACCAGTAATGAAATCCATAGAAATATGTTCCCAAGGTTTAGATGGAATAGACAAAGGCATTAGTAATCCATACTGTTTACCATGATGTCTCTTTATTCTTTGACAAATCAAACATTCAGAAACGAAATTAGATACATCTGCATCCATATGCGGCCAATAAAAATCTTCAGTTAACATGCGTAATGTAGATATGATACCTCTATGACCTTGATATGGGGGACAATGAATTTCATTCAAAACAAAAGATCGGAATGGAATAGTAACACACAGTCTCTTTTCATAAAACATAAATCCATCATTATATGACAATGAATCAACAGGAATAAAATTATTTTGAACTAATTTTTGCCAATTAGAATGAAAAGTAATATCCTGGTGATATGTATCTTTCATAGCAATCAAAGAATCAAAAGATATGACAGAAATATTATGAATTGCATGTCTTCTACTCAATGCATCAGCAACTACATTTTCTTTTCCAGGTTGGTATTGAATGATAGGATGAAAACTTTGAATGAAGGAAGCCCATTTGATATGACGGTCAGAAATTTGGGGTTGGCTAAGTAAATGTCTAATGCTTTGCTGGTCGGTCTTTATCATGAATTCTGAACCCATTAAGTAGTGTTTCCACTGTTTTAATGCTTGTACAACTGCTAATAGTTCTTTGTCATAAGTGAAATATTTCAGCTCAGAGGGTTTCAGCTTAGAACTAGAATATGCTATTGGATGATTGTCTTGCATTAGTACGGCTCCTATTCCTGATCCGCTAGCATCAGTCACAACTAGAAAGAATGGTCTATTAAAGTCAGGCAACTGTAGAACAGGGGCATTAGTTAATGCACGCTTCAGTAAGTCAAAGGATTTCTGCTGAGTTTCAGTCCATTGATAAACAATTCCTTTCTTAAGAAGTTTGGTTAATGGTAAAGCAAGTAATGAAAAATTACGTACAAACTTCCTATAGAAACTAGCAAGACCAAGGAATGAGCGTAACTCATGCACATTTTTAGGAACAGACCAATGCAATATTGCATCAATTTTCTTAGGATCAACTTTAATTCCTTCTTTTGATACAATATGACCTAAATACTCAATTTTCGTTTTAAAGAATTCACTCTTTTCAGGATTTGCAAACAATTGATTTTCTTTCAGTAATTGAAAAACTAATGATAAATGCTCATAATGCTCTTTTTCACTTTGACTAAACACCAAAATATCATCAAAGAAAACAATCACACAATACTGATATTTCAGAAAGATACGGTTCATCATTCTACTGAAAGTGGCAGGTGCATTAGTCAATTCGAATGGCATGACTAAGAATTCGTAATGGCCAAACTGTGTTCTGAATGCAGTCTTAAAGATGTCAGATTTATCTAGCCTCACCTGATGATATCCAGACTTAAGGTCAATTTTACTAAATATAGAAGATCCTTGCAGTTTGTCCATAAGGTCATCAACTCTAGGTATAGGATACCTATTCTTTACAGTGATTTTATTTAATGCTCAGTAGTCAATACACATACGATAAGTATTATTCTTTTTCTTGACTAAGAGTACAGGTGCACTGAATGGAGAACTGCTAGGTCGAATTAAACCTCTATTTAGTAATTCTTCAACTTGACTCTGGATTTCTTTTTGTTCTATTTGATTGTGCCTATATGGTGCTTTGCAAGGTGGTTGTGTGCCAGGGATTAAATCAATCTTATGGTCTTCTGGACGTGAAGGTGGTAAACCTGGTGGTAGGTCTTCTGCAAAACAGTCCTTAAAATATGCAAGAAATTCCTTATGCCTAGGGTGCATATGATTTTCCTTTGCTTGCAATTCATTCACCCAAATGAGATATGATTTAGTACTCTTGCGTAATGCACGTTTTGCTTGAGTATACGAAAGCAGTGGAAAAATATTAGATGCATGCATACCATATAATGTAATAGATTTTCCTTGAAAATTAATATTCATTGTGTGCGTGGAATAATCTATATTTGGATTATGCTGGTGTCTCCAAGGCATTCCTAAAATAATGTTGCTTGACTGTAATGGGACAACTAAGAAATTTCTTCTTTCAATATATGAACCAATTTGAATATGTAAATCTTGTACTTCTTGTGTGCCATTGTACCTAGTGCCTAAAAATGCAGCTTTTATGCAATAATGCGTAGGTACAGTCTGTAATTTCAATTCCTTTACCAATTTTGCTGAAATAAAGTCATGAGTACTACCGTCATCATGCAAGATAGTTCTTTCCTTTCCATGCACCAAACATTTCATAGTCAATAATGAATGTGGAGTAGGCATACCTGGTAAAGTGTCGGAAGTAGTAGTAGGATCATCCTCATCTTCAGTGAAATCAGGCATATCCTCATGCTCGTCTTCGTCCATGGCTCCAAGATAGTTGATATGTGCTCGTGGCTTCTTTGAATGACAATTTGCTGCGAGATGCCCTGGCTGGTGACATTTATAGCATACTATTGGCTTGGCTTTGGTTACATTATTTGCAATGGCTGGAAGTCTGGGTACATTTGGATTTGCTTGTGGAATAGGCTTTGGATTTGGATTGACATTGGATGGTAATGCAGGTGGTTTAGCCCAATTCTTGTGGAAAGATGGTGATGAGAAACGACCTGGATTAAACCTTCTAAAATTGGAATTGAACTGTTTAGATCCATAATTACCATTGGCTTGGAATTGCTGTGGTCGTCTGTCTCTTCCGCGTAACTTATCTTCAGTGTCATGAGCTAGTGAGATGGCGTCTTCAAGGGTAGCAGGCTTGAACATGTTCACTTCAGCGTAGTAATGTCCAAGAAGTCCAGAAATATACTTCCGCTTATGTGTCGTCTCTGGTACGTCTTCAAGCATGCGTAGCTGTAGGAGTGCATTCCAAAAATGCTCTGTATACTGTGGAATAGGCTCACGATCCCGTTGTTGAAGTAGATCCCATTGCTTGATAGCCTTCTCATGAAATTGCGATGGAAGGAAATTCTGCATGAACTTCTTCTTGAAATCTTCCCAAGTAGCAGGACATTCTATGCTCTTGCGTACTACAGTCCACCAAAGTGATGCTCTGTCTATCAGATGATTAGTAACACACTTGATTTTATCTTTTTCTGGATAAGTTTCCTCATGGAAATAGTCATCAAACTGGCTAATGAATGATAAAACAGTCTTTCCTTCTCGTATGCCATTGAAAGTGCGAAATTTGAAACTTCGTTTAGTTATCTTTGATTCCTTGCGAATGGTTTGTGCTTCAAGAGTGGCGTCGATGGTACGTCGAATCAAATCTTCAGCTTGAGGTTCTTCTTTGTCGGTAGACGCTCTTTGTAATTTTGTCAATTGCGCTTGCAATGCTTGCCTAGCCCTTCGCTCTTCTTCCAATTGTAGCATGATTAGATCCAGCTTTTGTTCCATGGTAGGCTCAGGTAGGTCGTCTTTAGCCATAGGATCATTCATATGTGGGGTCGTCATCCTGTAAAACTCAAAAGACCTTTCTCATTCAAAATCAGGTTAGTGGGATGAGCGTAGCTCAAATTCGGGGTTACAAGGCTATGTATTTTTGGGTATTTCTTTCTCAATTTTCAAAAAATCTGCAATATTTCCGTCTTTGTTTGCTGAAAGTACTTTAGCAAACCTGTAGATAGGTAGAATACTTTGCCACGAACAACTTTCCAGTTCAGAGTTTTTGCACAGGAACAAGCCTTCTAGGAGTTTTAAGCACTAGTCAGTTCTGACTCCAGTTGACTAGTCTGACTTGCAGAGTTGCAGACTTGCAGAACTTAGGCCGACTTGATGAACTTGCAGGACTTGATTCCAGTTGACTTGCAGAACTTGACTTTTGATGCGCAGGACCCGGAGTTTGGTGACTTTCTTGCCCTGTGTGACTTGCAGAGCTTAGCTTTGACTTAGGAGATTAAGCTTAAAAAGCTTAAGGAAGGCGTCGTCAGATTTCGTGGGGGGGGCCGTTTTTGTGACGGCGCGAAAAACGCGGGGGTGTCCTCAGATACCACGATGCCAAATTGTGGAGCTTGAAGCTTCTTCTAAGCTTAAGTAAGCTTAAACTTATGAGAAATAAGAGATATGAAATTTTTTTTCTCAATGTATAACCACGACTTGATGAAGGAGATGGATGCGTGGTCCTCCGCCTGCACAGCCTAGTCCTTCGCGATCTGACAGTAGAAATAGGGGTTCTTGATCGCCAGAAGTCTGCCTGTATCGACGGTTCGCGACGAGATTGACTGTAGAGCCCGATCGTTCCTGGAGCTCCGTCTTCGCTCAAGATTGGTAGCGATTGGAAGCTCTTGATCTCAGCTCCGCTCTGATACCACTGGTGCGCAGATCGGTCGCAGTATACTCACGTAGTGAATCCCGGAAAGTCCCCAAGAACAATGAACTCTACCTTTTTGCACAAAAAACAATGTAAAAGCATGAACGACAAGAAGCAAGAGACCAATTGGGTTCAATCTCCCCCCATGCCTTGTGTGAGCGCTTCACAAAGCATGTATTTTATGTATATTTCCATCTTCATGCTCAATAATAGCCCAATTTACAAAAATATGACAAGCTTTTAGCTTTTGAGTTTGCTTTCTACAAAAATAGGAAATAAAGCTAATGGACGGTGCCCATAGAGTCTGGCACGCCCAATCTCAATGTCCAAATAGAAATAACATATCCGTGCGCATAGGCGCATACAAAATAATAATCAATAATCAATGTCTCGATAGACATAAAAAAATATAGGCGTGGCACCTATCAAAATATAATCCAAAGGTCGAATACTCGCTAGACTCCAATGCTTTCCTCCGCTGGCTTTATTTCTTAGAAATGTAGAAGCTAAAGGGTTAATGCATATTTGTCTATAAGTTAAGGTATTGGTTTTAGTTAGCAAAACCATCCGATTTGCCTGGCCAATAAACTGCTGCTATCTCTACACATCAACTGAAGCATTCACAATCGTTAGTAAAATAATACAATTAAACCGACAAAAGTGAATACTTAGCAGTCTTCAGCTACATAAATAAATCAACCAGTTAGAAATAAATCCTAACCTTAATTTATTACGAGTGCGCACTCTAAACTCATAAACGTTTATTAATTTAACATGCATTTTGCGGAATCACCCGCTATGGAATCACCCATGTACACACTAAATTAATGAAACGCCCGAAAAGGACAGGCGTCCCCATCAACTTCTCGCACAAAGAATCCTCTTTGTGTATGAGCTCCGGTCATCTAAGTTTACGGAATCCACCGTAAAACCTCACGGAATCCACCGTGGAATATGCCTCCTGGCATCAGTAAGAGGTCTCTGTCCCAAATCCTTAATATCAAAGCTCTTCTTCAGTTGAGATTTAAGAGCATCCAACTCATCATGAGCTTTTCCTGCTATCAGCATATCATCCACATAAAGTACCAAAATAAGAAATGAGCCATCATGGGATATCTTCATGTAAAGACATGGATCCATAGCACTCCTACTGTAGCCCTGTGACTACATAAAGGCATCAAACTTATGATACTACTCCCTAGGTGCCTATTTCAAGCCATAAAGACTTTTCTTCAATTTTCACACTAGGTGCTCCTTGCTAGGTTCTACAAAGCCCTTAGGTTGCTCCATGTATATCTCATTATGCAAATCCCCATGCAAGAATGAAGTCTTGACATCCATCTGATACATGTCCAAGTCAAGCTATGCGACTAAGGCCAAAACCAAGCGTAGGGTGGTCATCTTGACCACAAGAGAAAATACTTCATCAAAGTCAACTCCATGCTCTTGTTTAAAATCCTTAGTAATAAGTCTTGCCTTATAAGCCGACTTGGGGTTTCCAGGGGTACTTTTGAGCCTGTACACCCATTTGCATGGCAAAGCCTTCTTGCCCTGAGGCGATGCAATCAAATCCCAAGTCATATTTTTATGTAGGGAGTTCATCTCAGACTACATAGCCCTCTCCCAAGAGTGACTATCACCCTTGTGCATAGCCTCATCATAGGTGAGAGACTCTCTTGCATCTATAACCAAGACATAATGTATCGAGGGCTCAAATCTATCAGGTGGATGTCTAGCTCTAGTAGACCGGCTATGCTACATGTCTAGCATCCTGTCCAACACCTTGGCCATGTGTACCAACTAGCTACTGTAGGTTGTTCCACTGGATATGCAGTAGCACATGGCTCCTCTTGGAATATAATCCTACTCATCTCTACCATCTTCTCAGGCTGCCTATGCATCTTATCTTCATGGAAGACCACCTACGGATGACTTTCCACGCCTGCGGATCCTAGAGGTGGTAACCCATCTCGCCTGCATCTCCATAGCCAAGGAAAATGCATGTGACACTCTTAGGATCCAACTTAGTCTATATGTCCTTGGGAACATGGTAGAATGCCTCACATCCAAAGACACGTAGATGAGCATAAGATGGAGGTTTTCCAGCCCATACCTCCTCTACAACGTCGAAATCCAAACCATTGGAAGGTGATCTATTTATGACATGCACAGCTGTATTGACTGCCTCAACCCAAAGGCTCTGTGATAGGCCTGCATGGCTAAGCATACTGCATACATGCTCTTGGATGGTTCTATTCATCCGCTCAATCAAACCATTCTGGGATGGGGTATAGGGGGCGGTCAATTGACACTTAATACCCCTCTTGTCACATAGCTACTCAAAGGCACATGACACATATTCTCCCCCATTGTTAGTCCTAAGGAATTTTAGCCTATGCCCAGTTTGATCCTCAACCAATGCAAGCCATATTTGAAACACATCCAAGACATCTGACTTAAGCTTCTGACTTAAGCTTAATGGGGTAAGCCCGGAATTTACGTGAAAAATCATCAATGAACATCACAAAATACTTTACACCACCCATAGACTGACATGACATGGTCCCACAGACATCCAAATGTACAAATTCCAAGGGCTCACTCCTGCGTGTCCTACCAGACTTCTTATGCGTATTCCTAGTCTATCTACCATAAAGACAATGCTCACATGAATCAAAACATGCATAGTCAAGGGATGGTCAGTACTGCAAAACCAGAAAGCATTTTCATTCCCTTCAAGGACATATGGCCCAAACGAGCATGCCAAAGAGATACATGTGGGATGGAACTGACTAACAAAACATGGTTAACAGAGAACCCATCAACTACAAGAGGATAGAGGCTACCAGCCTTGGCACCTCTAGTAAGCGCAAGTGTGCCAATGGGTGATCTTCTAGGCAGAATCCCCAAATGAAACATGAAATCCAGCATCATCAAGTTTCCTTGTAGACATAAGACTGTGTGTAAGCACAGGTACATGATGCACATCTTGTAATAGAAAAGTACTACCAGTAGAGATTTATAGCCATACATCCCCAATGCAGACAATAGCAAGTGACCTTTCATCACCCAAGAAAACTGAACCAAAGAAAGTGTGGTATGAATGAAACCACTCATAGCATGGTGTAACATGAAATGATGCACCAGAATCCAAAAGCTAGCATTGCATATACATAGAGTGAACCTCGGTCAACGGTGTAGCATCACAAGAACTAGCTACAAGTATGTACTCTACATCGGAGTCATCAGTCTCTGCATGACATTTATCTCCTTGATTTTCACACTGGATTTCACAAGCATAATGCTATGATAAGAGGAATTTTCTTGTACTTTGTCTTTCCCCTTCTCTTTGTGCTTCTCATTGTGCAACTCATGACATTGTAGCTGTATGCGACCCTTCTTACTGCAATGATGACACATCACATTAGCATTTCTTCCATGAGACTTGTTGCGTGACTTACCACATGACTTAGACCTAGACTTCTGCGAGTCTTTGCCATGTCCATACCCATGGTCATTCTTTCCATTACCATCTCTGCCTCTAACAGTCAAAGCATGCGACACATGAGAGGTATCCAAGTTCTTGTGGTTGAACTTTTCCTGCAGAAGAGAGCTCTCTACATCAAGCAAGTTCAAAATAGTAGCAGGAGCACATAAGGCAGTGCAGAATACATCCCATGACTCACTTAGAGTCCCAAGAGAAAACAATGGAGTAACCTCATCATTGAAGGTAATGCCCTGTGAAGTCAAGTTCTTGAGAATAGCATGGAACTTGCTCAAGTGAGCAGACATCGTCATATTCTTCTTCATGTGCAGGTCCATAAGTTGCTTCAACTAATACAACTGACTTGCTGGACTTTTCTTGTCATAGAGGTTTTTGATCTTATCCCATAGCTGCCAAGCACTTTGTGCTTCCTCAACCACTTTGTAATGCTGCCTAGTCACACAATGTCACTATTGAACATTTAAGGGCTCAACTAATGGTCTAGACCCTAGATAGACACCAAGTACCCACAAGTGCTTACGTGGCATAACTTTTATGAGTTTTTCCAATGTCACCCACTATTCACTTGGTTTACTTAAGCCGCCACTGTGAATTATCTGCCAATATCACCCACTATTCACTTGGGTTACTCAAGCCCTCACTATGACTTGATTGACTTGCACTTCACATGTTCATGACTTAATAATGCCAAATATAAGCATAAAAAATACATGTTCTCATGATAGTGGACACATTGATAGTGGGTACGTGCTTTGCTAACCTAGGTGGCCATATTTTTGAGCCTTGACAGACTAGTTTTGGCATCAATTTGGCTATTTATAGGCAGTTTGCACCCTCACTCCACTCTATCCATGAGATCATTCAAGGAGCCTTCCTCATTCTTGTCTCATCCTCTTGCCTCTATCCAGTGCCTACATTAATGCTTTGAGCTGCACGTTGGGGCTGATTGTTGCACATTGTATGAATTTTTTTGTCAATTTTGTTCCTTCATTCTATTGTGTTTCTTTTGGTCTCCTTCTTCTCCATTCACTCCATGTTCACTTTCCTTTCCTTTGTGCATTCACACATAGAACCTTTTTTTCTTTGCCCCAAATTGTAAGCTTGGTATGTATTCTGATTTGACTTTTCTTTCATATTTATTTATTCATAGGGTTGGAAGCTAAATGGAGTTTGTAGTAGTCATTCGGAATACTGTAATCATATGTTAGTTTCACATATTTTGTGCTTTAAAGAAAGAACAACTGATTCAAAATTTGCAATTTTCTAATTTAGTATTATTTCGTTCAGTCACAGGATTGCTGAAGGGATATGACCAGCTATTGAATCTTGTGTTGGATGAGGCTATGGAGCACTTAAGAGGTCCATCTCTTTTAACCTTTTTGATTTAGAATTGTAGATTGTTCATAGTATCATGTCATCCACCCCATATTCTTATTTTATTCTCCTTGTTTATTATATATGTGTTTTTTGGCAGGATGGTGTGAATTTATGGGTCATTGTCATAAGGATGTTTGAGTATTTTCATTACTTGAGGGATGTTAGTTGATTTTTTGTACTGATGTACTTTGTAATCAATTTTTTCTAGAAAGATTTCTTAAACCAGCAAAAAAAATCATTGTACAACATATCAAGATATGAAACTTGAAAATAACATGTTTTAAAATAAACATACAAGTAGGGGGTTGGGGGTGGGGGAGGGACATTCCTTTTGCTCTATCACCCTTGTTTGAGCTTGTGCCTGGCTAGTCTCTTCCTCTATAACAGCCTTGCCCTAGATTTTTGTTAGCCAATAAAACTCATGGGTGGTCTGACAAGGACTCATGCTATGGCATTATAACCTTTTGTTTGATGCCAATGCAATCCACAGGTGCACCCCAATCATACTCCTTGTGTGTGGCGATGTTAGAGGAACAACTCCAGGTGATCTGTACCATAGAGGTGTTTGAGGAGACTGCAGTCTATGGACAAGTAGTGGGTCACTCCCCTTCTTAGGCACAACTTCGAGATTAGCTTCAATCTACCTTGCGTATTGGCACCTCATGCATAGTCAAGGTAGTGCTAATGGGGCAAGGTGTCTTCATGGTTTGCCTAGCTTTCTTGGATGCAACATAGGAGCTTGTTGAGCTCTCTTGTGGTGTCTGCAAAGGGGGTTGTCATCATAGGTTCTCTCGATACCTTGTCACTTTCCACTTCCTAGGCCCTGTGGTAAAGTATTACTAGCTAATGGATGACTGCAATAGCTTGTTTGGCACCATGATGACCTAGCGTTGATAGCCTTTGGTTACTTTGATCCATGATTTGAGCTTCCTAGGCATTTAAACTATAATTAAATGTATTTGTTGCTCCTAGTGTTCCAAACACCAAGTGAAACTAGGGTTAGGATTTTAGTTAAGGTTTCCTATGACAATTAAGTTGTTTAGGGTTTCATTTTACTATACAAAGACACTTTGTACATCATTAGCACATGAGTGTGGCATTTTCATTATGATTACCTTGAGCGTTGTATTCTCTCTTAGTCATTAATACATTGCTTCTCACATGTGATCAAGTTCTATTGTGCGTCAATTAGTTCTCGCATTATCTTTCATTGTCTAATAAATTGTGCAATTACTCCACACTTGGGCCAACTGTGGTATCAAAATGGCTTACCTCCATCGCCATCTCTTGTGACCACCTTCGCAACCATTGCCAAATTTGAGCACCACACCTCAGCCAGTTGCCCTTTGAGCCATTGTCTCTATGCTAGCTCAAGTCCTATAAGTGATTGCACTCTAAACCTCCATCTTCGCTCGCTCACTTCCAAACACTATCGGTGGCTTTGCACCCATTGTCAAAAGATGTGCCCCTTGCCATAGGTGTTGCCACTTTAGCATTGATATCTTCTTCACTACTGTCTGGCCACGAGGGCTACTTTGTCCCCTAGCATCATTGCCTTTGAGCTTGTATCTTTTGCTCACTGCTACAGTGAGCACTGCCTCGTGCGTCAAAGCCTAGCGCCCTAGTCACCAAGTTGACATGCCACCTTGCTCATTGTGACCTGTGTGGCTTGAGTATCGCCTCTTGAAATGAAACAACTAGACGTGTGAAGCTTGCTTGCCACGTGCTAACCCATCCACATCGGCAATCTTTTGGCCACATCCTGCCACCTTTTAATTGACAACCCATTTTAAACAAAGGAAATTATTTATTTCTTGTTTTACTTCTTCAAAGGAAAATATCAAAAATATTCAAAAATATTCTCATGTGTTGCCCTTCCTAAGCACAAATTGCATCAAAATTTGGGACTTTTCATAAAATCTCCCAATTCAACCCGAATTTGCAAAGAAAATTTGGGGCATTTAATCAATTCCAAGGATTCATCACTGAACTGCAGATTTTCTATACTGGTCTTCATCAAATTTTGGTATTTTTCATTACACGCCTCTAAGTTCCCTCTGATTTGCAAGTAAATTTGGGGCTTTTGACAAATTTGGTCAAATTCAACCGGATTGAAGCCTAAGTTGGCCTTTGGTCTAACATCAAGTGCTAATTGGATAAAGATTTTGCAAAAATTCTTTGAATCTCTCTGCAATTTCTTGGTTAAATTTGGGGCTTTTGCAAATTTTTCTTAGATTCATCAAATTTGAGGTGCAATCCAACATTTGGCATGACATTTAGCATCTTTTGGCAACATTTGCTCCATTTAGGTAAAGTTGTGACTTTTTAAAAAAAATTCTCTTAAATTTTCCGGTAACATTTGGGGCCTTTTGCCACTTGAGCTCAATATCACCCAAATTTCTTTAGGAAATTTGGGGCTTTTTTGAAATTCGACAAATTTAATCAAAATGGAGGCTTAATTCGACTTAGGCACAACATTCAGGATCAATTGCATAATAATTTGATCCAACTTTTTCAATATCTCTTCAAATTTTGACTAAAATTTTGCCCAATTTCACCTCTGAGACACTTTTAATTTGGAGCCTTTACCTCAAATCACTTTCGCTAGCCTTGATGTGGACAAATATCATATTATTTTGCTTGTTGGTCCTATTTTTCTCAACTTTGAAGAAAAATTATATTATTTGGGCACATTTATTTGGCAAATCCTCTCAAATTCTGTTGATGTTTGCATTGTTAGAGCATTTTAGCTATTAATATTTGATTTCAACATATTGCTAATTGCTACCTTGTTCGAGTAAAATTTTATTCCAAAAAAATATTATTTTCAATAAAATTTTCTCTCTCCTCAATAGGAAAACAACAAAAAAAATATTTTTATATTATTGGACTCGATTGAAGCGGCTAGCATCTCTTCTATTCGTGGTTCATCACTATTCGGGCTATTATCTTCTCTCTTGAAATTGTTGTTTTATTGTTGGTTTGCACTCATGGTCAGAAAGACAATGATTTATTGGGCATGTTTGGTGCCGAAGACAAGCTCAACGGCACCAATTATCATATATGAGCATTTATGATGCGGCATGTTTTTATCGTAAAGAATCTATGGAAAATTGTGATCGGCATCAAGCGAAGGTTAGCTTCTCCAATATATATACCCCCTCTTGCCTCCATATTGAGAGGTGGATCTCATGATGCTAAATCATCTTCCTCTACCACATCGCGTCACATTGAAGGGCAAATGATGGGACGACCGTGATGCCCATGAGAATTCCTTAATCACCCTATCTATGAGAAGAGATATAGTTCCACATATCTGATTATGCAAGATAGCTAGGATGCATGGAATCAACTTGCCTCCTTGTATCAAGTGCACAATGAAGCATGAGTTGCTTACTTGCATAAGAAATTAAAATATTTTAGCATGGAAGGAGGTAATATGGATGGCTGCCTCACTAGCATCAAGTTCTTTGAGGGCAATTATTGAAATATTGATGAAGTAGTCCTAGATAATTAACTTTTTTAGTTGCTCTTAATGGTCTACTTGAATTTTATCAAGGTTTTGCTACTACCTTGCGTGGTTAGTAGCCATGGGTAGCCAAGTTACCTATACCTTTTACCAACAGCTTGTTTCTCTTTTGTTGTAGGAAGAACAAAGTTGTCTTTGACTACAATGCTATTTTGGTAGTTGATAGGCGTTTTCCACCTATTATTGTGGAAAGGGCAAACCTAAGGCAAAAAAAAAGCCACTGGTCAAAAATCAGCAAAGCTTTATGTTGGTCATCCTTCTATTATCACACCTTCCATATCGAAGGCCTTCTCTCATGTTAGTCCATCCCTTCAAAAAGTACATTCAATAAACTGAGGAGGTGCAATTATTGGCAAAAGACAAGGCACGACATCACTGAATGTCAAAAGCGCATTCATCAGAGGAGGAGGAGTCTTGGTCTTCCTATCACACATGAGACCATGAACTATACTCACTTTGAGGATTATAATTTTGTCATTCAATGCCAATATAAAAAAATTATTCAAGATACTTGTTTTTCTATCACTGATGCGGCCTCTACTTGGTATTTTGTTAGGGGTGCTTCTAAGCACATCACCTCTTATATAGTTGAAGGCATTGGTCATGTGTAGGTTGTCTCTATTTTAGGCACTCCTTTAACATTGCAAAATTCTCTTTGTGTGCCTGGCATCAAGAATGATCTTTTTTCTACTTCAACCATTGTAACTTCAAGGTCTTGAGTAAATTTTGATGGTCCTTGATGTGTAGTATATGATGATCAAGTTTCTTCTTCCATTGACTCAGCAAAAGCACTCTCGCTAAGGTCTCTATTATCTTAATACATATGATTGGCAACTTGTTGAAACCCCTATTGATAGTGCCTTATTAACAAAGGAATCTTTCCAAGATACACATTTATGGCATCAAAGGCTTTCCCACATTGACTTTTGTGCACTAATGAAACTCTAGTTAGAGGATATGGTTAGAGATCTTCTAAAACTCCATCTACCATCAAATCACATTTGTGAAGTCTGCCTACTTGGTAAGATGTGCCATTTTTCCTTTCCGAAGGATTTTCATCTTGATTCTCCATTTATTTTGCATCTTCTTCATAGTGATGTTTGTGGTCCTATACAAACCAAATCTCTTGGTGGATTCCTCTATTTTGTCACCTTTATTGATGAGAAATCCTGATTCACTTGGGTATATGAATTGAATTTTAAGTCTAAAGTCTTCTCTTACTTTAAGAATTTTATTGCTATACTGGAGAGCAAAAGTGGCTTTCACATTTAGACCCTTTTCATCGACAGGGGGTGAAGCATTCAATGACAAGACTCATTTTAGTGGGTCAAACATTACAACTTGTTCGAACTTGATTAGACATGTCCTTCACTCACAAAACCTGCGAGATCTTGTGTAGGGGTTGGAACCCCAACCCGATCCCGCACTTGTTCCATATGAGGTCGTTCGCTCATGGAAGGCTAGGAATACCTTCACTATTGTTGAGCTGATGCAGGGCTTATTGGTTGAGTTTCATTCTTAGCTTCACCATTTGGACTTAGCATCAGAGCAATGGGCACATTTGACTGATTGCTATGTGGCTCGGGATAGGAGCTGTCGAATAAATCTGGACCATGAGCTTTAGAACTTCAAAATATCTGATTGGGATGTCTTGAAAGTCAAGTTGGTTGAGTATTGACGTCTCCTTGTCGAATTATCCACTACAGGGACTCCTAAGTCCTCTGACGATCAGATCACATTATTTCTTAACAAGTTGCTACGTAAATACTTCAATTCTATGTAGCAAGGGATTTCTTTGTCCAATTTACCCACATTCTATGAATTTGAGTGTCAGCTATTGCGTTATGCACGACCGTTTGATCAGTTTCATATGAATAAACCCTTAGAGGGACCTCTTGTTGCTCATTCTCAAAAGAGGTAGCAGGGAATGGTAAACAAAATAAAACTTAAAATCAAACTCAAAATCAAGCAAGGGAATCACAAGTAAACTCCCAATCTCAACTCAAACCATATATCTAAGAAGAATAGGTATTGACAACATTGTCAAAAGGCTAGCCATTTTAACGACGAGTGCCGATCAAAGGCAAGAGACACAACACCAAAACCCAAGTCATAGACCCCCGCCCCCTCAGTTAGGCGACCTCCCTCCGGGGAGGCAAGGTGATGGCAAGGGGCAATGGAAAGGTCCGACTCACATTACCACTGGTTAGCCATCTCAGTTGTCAACATTCTCAACTTTAGAGGGTTTGTTTGTTGATTGGTCTATAGAGGCCACATTGTCTCTGTAGATATATCTGATGTGAGTCTCATCCACATCTGTGGGTTGCCTCTCGAGGAGGTTACCGCAGAGGCCTACTCATCATAGCCTAGCACATTAGCATTTGTTTGGATTGTGGAAAATGGAGCTACCATCACATGACTCCTATAGAGGACATCTTTCATACTTGAGCCTTTGCAACTGGGTGGGTCTGCGTAGGAAACAACTCCTCAGTCAAGATCCAAGCTCAAGGTTGTGTCAATTTTTCCACTGACAAGGGTCCCGACTCTGGCTTTGCTGGACAATGTATACCATGTCCCTCAGCTTAGGGTGAACTTGTTATTTGTTTAGCAGCTTTGCCGCTTGGGTTGAGCAGTTTTCTTTATAGCAACCACAGTCTAGGTCCTTGACTCTCATACTGGTTTAGTGATTGCTCAAGGTGAGGCACATCCTAATGGCCTATACCACATGACCCATTTTCTTACTGAGTCGACAACTAAGGGCTCAATGTTTCGTAGCTTCCAAGCATTAGCCACATCTCAAGAGCCTAGGAACAATGAGCATCTTGGGTATTTCTACTTAGGGCATCCTGGCTATGACTCTCTTTATGAGTTGTCTCATCGTGAGATGGTTGAGGGCCTTCCTCACCTCAAGCTAGCTCGAGATGTCTATAAAGCATGTCAACTCGAGAAGTAGCACAGTATCCCATTCCCTCAGTAGTATACACATAGAGTTGAGGCACCTCTTAGGTTGATTCACATTAATCTTTGTGGGACAACATCCACTGTCGCCTTGAACAGTGCATTGTACTTCTTTTTTATAGTGTATGATCATTTGAGATACATGTGGGTCTACTTCCTCAAGCGTAAGTCTGATGCTTTCACATTTTTCTTTTCTTGGGTGTTGTTGGTTCATAACTAGATGAGTCATCGTGTTGGTTGCATGAGGAGTAATAGCGGTGGTGAGTTCATCTCCCATGAGTATTTCGAGTTTCTACAGTAGCATGGCATCTCTCGCCAGCTCACCTCTAACAATTCCCCCTCTTAGAATGGAGTCGTAGAGCATAGGAACCGAATAGTCATGGAAATGGTACGTGGGCAAATTCTTTGGTTAATTCATACTAGGCTAGACTTAGCTTACTCATATAGTATTCTCAATCAATATTTCACAACACCTAGAATATCACATTGGATTATATGTCTTCGTGTGTTGCATTATTTATGGTGTACTTATTCTTATGGCCTCACTTATGGCTATGGTTTATGTTTGCAAGGGTATACAAATTCTGATTGTGCAGGAGATCCTGACACCCTGTGTTGCTATGGCGGCTATCTCTTCACCTTGGGCATGACTCCCATTTCTTGGTCCAGCCATAAGCAAGAGATAGTTGTAGCTTCCACTGCCGAGGTTGATTATAGAGCTCACATCGATGGCACCATCGAGGCCATCTACCTGAGAAGCTTACTGGCGGCACTTCACTTCCCTTGTGGCTCTCCCACCGTTGTCTACTGTGGCAACCAGAGTGCCAATGCCCTTGCGGGCAATCCGATCATCACACCACGGACGTGGCATGTGGGAGTCCACTTCCACTTTTCCAGAGAGTAGGTTGAGCTAGGCACTATTTGCCTAGAGTTTGTGCCTTCATTAGTCAATTTTGCAGACATTTTGACCAAAGCAATCAACTAGCCAACTCTTCAGTACCTTCTACCCAGGCTCAGGTAGTTCACTATGTGTATGCCCTCCATATCACACGCATTCAAGGCCTATTTATAAATATCCTTATCTCTGGATTTTTTCTTAACAAAAGATAACCCTTTTCTATTCAATCTGTAAGTGACCCTTTATATGGGACCCTGTTGTATGTAAAAAAATGTGTAAAAATGGTGTTTTAAAAATCCCTTATGTTGAACTCATGTGATACATACTTATATTTATGACTGATCTCCCCGACAGCTTGGGTACACCCTCCCCTGTTTCTTCAATTTGATGGGGAGAGGGTACTTCCCTCTCACTTTCCCTTCTAGTTTGAGAGGGGATGGCTACTTCTCTTGATAGTGACAGCGATTATGCTTACATTTTTTAGACATCCATTCATTCATTTATTCTTTTGTATTGTACTTATGGACATTTGTAACTTCATATGCACTATCAAGATGACATGATTGTAAAAGGGCACTTGGGCAAGTGAACAATTCCACTGCAAGAGCACTGTCCAAGTGGCCCCGTTGCATTGCATTTTGTGTGAGCACGACATCTTGCTTCTTCCTTTTCATTACCCCATGCATTGATATTATGTTCATGTAAATATGCATCTATGTGCATCTATCCTTTTTTTGTCTTTTAGAGTGGTCGACTCTGGATCCACCATATTCATGGCATTGCACATGGAAATAATGTAGTGAAGTGGAATCAAAACCTAAATTTTATTGGATGTTCAATATTTCATGTGATAATGAAGTTTATTGAAATACCAATCGTTTATCTAGATTAAGTCTATAACTATTTAGAAACATAAGTATGTTACACATAATGTCAATGAAAAAATGATAGGCATCATCTTAAACACAACATGTCAATTGATAGATGCAATTTTTTTTAATTATTTAGATGGGCGAAAATTCCAAAGAAGGCAATCAAATTTGAAGTACCATGCTCTTTTTTCTACTATAGAAGACATAGATGAGCTTCACTTCTTGTTGGTAGTGGTTGGATTTCCACAGACAGAACCCACTCACTATGCATGGCATTCCCTAGCTCTGGTGGCTAAGAAACCTAATGTTTCATGCTCAGATGAAAGAAATTGAGGTTCAATACATTATGCACAAGAATTCCATGCGTCATCACATGAGATCTTTGGTTCTTTAGACACCCCTCGAGATTTGAGAGGGGGTGCTAGCATGTACCGTGTTAATTAGTCATCTCTTGGTTGTGAGCTCATATGGGAGCTTTGACTATTTTTGCACATTTTAGAGTGTGCATTACAATACATTACACTTTCAATGAATCTTTTAGCATATTCACATTGGCTACTTAATGGTGAGTTGTAACCTTTTGCATTTATTTTTCAATGGCATGAGGGTATGTTCACACAGTTGATTTGAGCCAATCAACATATTGTCAACACATTTTCTAGAGATGCCTACACTATCTTATTCATTTTATGTAGGTCGTCTAGTTTTCCAACATGCTTAGACACCATTCAGTCAATTTTTTGCATTTATGGTGATATAGGCATCCTCCATTTAGGTAGTGGCTCGTCTTTTGCAGGTTTTGAACACACTTTGACAATGAAGACTCTCCTAGGTCAACTCTTCGATCCCCAAAATTTCCCTTTATTCTAAGGAACTATATCCCTTATTAAGAAAAGATAATTTCCAAGGAACTTCACACACTAGCCATCCAAAACATTAAAAAATTAATTAACAATCTTCCACCATTAAGATTGCGAATCACTCATCCCCTTATCCTTTATATAGATGCTTCAAATTTTGGATGGGGAGCATGTCTCTGTGAAGAAGAATCTTTAGAATTATACCCATGCAGATATGCTTCAAGCATATTCTCAAGCACATAAATAATTATCCCTCTTATCAAAGAGAAATGCTAGCTTAAAGGCCTTTATCATTTCCAATATTTCTCTTTGATAAGAGGGATAATTCTTTTTTGTGCTTGAGAATATGCCTAAAGCATAGGCCTTTATCATTGACAAATTCTTTTGTGTGCTTGAGAATATGCCTAAAGCATAGGCCTTTATCATTGCCAATATTTCTCTTTGATAAAAGGGATAATTCTTTTGTGTGCTTGAGAATATGCCTGAAGCATACTAGCATGGGTATAATTCTGAAGTTTCTTCTTCATAGAGACATGCTCCTCATCCACAATCTGAAGCATTAAGTTGTACAATTACAGTAGACAACATGGGTTCATGAAAATGATAATGATGATGATGGGCATTCATCTGAGCTCTGAGTATTGATGTGGGGGATGTTTTTATCCTGTGAGGATTGGTGGGGGAAAATTCTTCTTCAATTACACTTTCTCCATCCTCATTTGATGAAGTTATGGCATATGCTTGATTTTGTTGAAAATAAGTCTGGTCATGGTAATACCATGCAGGTAACTCCATAGGAGGTGGATGGGATTGATTTTGTTCTATACTTTCTCCCATAATTCTAGAATCCAATATTTCGTAAACATGACAGGCAAGTTCGTCATTGTCTTTTTCTTCTGGGCCAATGAATAAGGGCATCTGATCTAGCAGTTGGTTTTCTTCCCTGTCTTCGGATCTTTTCAAAATCAAAATTGTCAATCTCATCAAAAGAAATCTTGTAGTCAATTTCTAACCAGTCAAGAAACATGACTTCTAAGTACTCTGCTTAGTCAATTGTTGTGTGACCTGGCTAAATAGGCTTTTGGAAAAGTCGTGGAGCTATGGACTGATGTAGCTAGGAACCAATGGCTTGGTTTTATATATCTTCTACCATAGGACAATAGATATTCTGGATCTCTTGGAGTAGATCATCTAGGTAGTCTAGTTCCTCTAGATCTTCATAGCAATATATATCCTTATCAGGAAGAGGTGGTATAGTAGGTTCATTTGTAGACTTGGAGGTTCCTTCTCCATTGGGTATGATTTCTTTTTCTTGACATTTTGTAGAAATATGAATGTTTAGTGTTCTAGTCAAAGGAGAAAAGAAATGTGATGTCCATTCTTTTGGCAATCTCTTGTTAGAGAAATTGGACCAATCTATCACACTATTGGATGTAGGCACCAATGATGAAGAAACACGGGCTGGTACTATTGTAGCTGATTTTGTAACCATATTTTTTTGCATTTGTTGAAATCGAGTAAGTAGCTAATCTGAAATTTGCTTCAAAGATATGTCATCCCTACCAAAGTTATTCATCTTGGAATGAAAGATGAAGACTTGATGCTTTGTAAAGAAGAGATACAATCTCTATTGGAAAAAGGCTTAATTGAGCACACCAATTTCCCATGGGCTTGTCAAGCGTTTTACATCAACAAGCATTCACAACAAAAGAGAGGTAAGAAAAGGATGGTGATCAACTACAAACCACTAAACAAGTATTTGATGGGACATGGTCATCCAATTCCTTTAAAGGACTTGCTTCTGAAGAAAATCAAGAAGGTAAATTTGATTTTAATTCTGGCTTCTGGCAATTGCCTATCAAAGAATAAGATGGGTATAAGACCCGCCTTTTGTGTCCCACAAGGACACTACGAGTGGACCGTCCTCTCCTTTGGAATTAAAGTTGCCCCAACCAAATTCCAAGAATGGACCGACTTTGTCTTCAGCAAGTTTCCTTTTTTTCTAACATATATAGATGATATTTTGGTATTTTCAGATACATTCCAATATCACTGGACCACCTCTCTCAGTTTACTAAAGCAATGGAAGAAATCGGAATAGTTTTGTCACAAACAAAATCAATCATGTTTCAAACTTCAATTGAGTTCTTGGGAATTGAGATCAATCAAGGACAAATTAAGTAGCAGGATCATGTGCTGAAGAAAATCCTTGATATGCCAGATAATTAAGCCAGTGTTAAGCAACTACAAAAATTCTTAGGTTGCTTGAATTGGGTCAACTCTTCGACCCCCAACATTGCCCTTTATTCTAAGGAACTATATCCCTTATTAAGAAAAGATAATTTCCAATGGCAAGAACTTCACACACTAGCCATCCAAAACATTAAAAAAATTAATTAACAATCTTCCACCATTAAGATTTCCAATTGGTCATCCCCTTATCCTTTATATGGATCCTTCAGATTTTGGATGGGGAGCATGTCTCTATGAAGAAGAATCTTTAGAATTATACCCATGCCGGTATGCTTCAGGCATATTCTCAAGCACACAAAAGAATTATCCCTCTTATTAAAGAGAAATACTAGCAATGATAAAGGCCATCAAATCCTTTCACTTCTTCATCAAATTTGTCCACTTGACAATCCGTACCGATTTGAAGCATGTTCCAGGTTACTTGACCAAAAAGGCCCCAAATGAAATCGAGAATAAAAGATTGCTCCAGTGGTCACTTTTCTTCGATGCTCTAGATGTCAGCTTCGAACATGTGCTAGGAATCCAAAACACTATGGTGGATCTCCTTTCCAAAAAACCACCTTAAAAAAGCAAAAGATTATTACTGCTCTATAATCTTCTTGCTTGATTATAACAAAAGCCCAATATTGTTCCTGCCAAAAGGATAAACTCTTCCATGTCACCCCACACTCAGAAAGATGCCATCTTATCTCTTCACATGGGAAACTCTTTGCTCCTTGGCTCAAGCCTATAAAAGCCACCCTTTGTAACCATTGTAAGATATCTAAATACAAGAGTAGCATTCACTCAAAGAGAGTCTTGTCTCCTTGTCTTCTGAAGCTTCCTGTCGTGGTTTCTCCATTCGTCTCACACAGTCTCTCATTCGGCTCCATCCATTTTGTGTTTCAAGTGCTTGATCTGAAGAGTTTTTATCTTGATCTTGAGTGTTCTCTTGTTCCGTTGTGTCTCTCTCTGTTTGAGTTCAAATGGGGCTATTGTTAGGCTTGATCCTATGTCAGGCAAGGCATCCACAAACAGTGAGAACTAGGGCATATTTTTTAATTGGACGCATACCATAGGAATGGGTCCACTTGTATCCAGTGCATTGACCTTGTATGTTTTGGGTTCAAATAACCTGATTTGTTTGATAGGGGGCTGTTGTCATTGTAGAAGTAGAAGGTGTAGCATTAAGCTCCCGTAATATTGCTATAGTACCCTGGGCAATTTCTTTTGACTTGAAAGAATCCTTCTATATACTTTACACAACGAATGGAGTTCCTGTTGCATTTGAAGAAAAGCATTCACCATTTCATTACCTGTTTGTTGTGTATTGGAAGTTATTGAAGAGAGAAACTAGAGAAGTTGAGAGTCAGTTTTGGGTTGATGAATATTCTCCAGCTTGTGAGGCAGGAATATATTGGCTTGACTTTTGGTTTTTGGACCAAGAGTTCCTGGTTTTGGCAGATCATAAGGATTAGAATAAAATTATTGTCTAATCATGTTCTTGTGCTTTTTATGCTTGGATGAAGAAGTGTTTGATGTATCAAAATCACTTGTTTCGGTAGAACTGATCTTTACTTGCTTTCCTTTTTCTTTCTTTGACAAGTCATTCTTGAAGTAGGAAGTAGAAGCCAAAGATATGAATTTGTCTTTTCTTCCTCCTAGGAAATATGTTTCATGAACATTGACAAGATGGAAATTTGTAGGATTGATAGCACCTTCATCTGTCACTTCAGTGGCATCTGATGCAGTATCTTCTTCTGAGGATTCCTCTTCTAGATGCCAAGAATGTGGTTCTGATTCTGTAGGTTTTGTGTCTAACTCTGTTGTTGATAGAGCAGTAGATTCTTCCAAACTTTCAGTTGTACCATCATATGAGTAACTACTCTCAGTGTTAGTAGAATGTTATGAGAAGGTTTCTGAAAAGTCAGTATCATAATAGTGCATGTTGACTTTAGTAGAATTGTTCTACTCTTTTCCCTTCTTTGGGCACTTGTTTGCCAGATGAGAAGTACTTTCGCATATGAAGCATTTGAGGTCTTTCTTTTTTTATTCTTTTAGATTATCCTTGTATTTGTCAACTTGTACTAAGACTTTCTTGTTTTGTATCTATGTGATTTTCTTGAATGTTTTGAAGACCTGTGATTGCTACTATTGTCCTATCTATTGAAATAAGACCCTAAATGAGAAGAATTTATGTGGTACCTAGATGAGTGTTGATGCATGTGATTCGAGAGATCATATTTGTAGCTATTATCATAGTTGCATTCGTCACATCCGAAATCCATATCAAATTTGTAAGCTTGCTTGCAGACAAACTAAGGAAACTTCTGGTTCAACTGTGTCATCTTCTGGTGATGATAGACTTCCTTGATGGTTTGTTCAATGGTCTAAATAATCTAACCAATGTTGTTTGTGAAGTCTTGATTCTCATTCTTCATCTTTTGTTTGTAGTAGAATGGGATTGGTTCTGGGAAAGAATAAACTAGATGTTGTTTCATGGTGTTATCATGGGCACCCAATCCTTCATACAAAAGATCTCTCATACATATTAAGTATTCTTTGTACATTCTGGGATCACATAGCATTGCTTTAAAGAAAGCTTCTCTAGCTTCTAGTACATTATCTAGTTCTCCTAGTAGTAGTTCAAAGAAAATATGTACAAGGTCAGGATTTTGTATTATGGACAATTTTACCTGTGGATGAATTGATGTCCACCAGTGCTTGAGACCTCCCACAAAACCATGGGTCATGGCATTGAGGATGTCAATCCTATTTGTCTATGGTTTTTCAACCATCTTTTGGCCGACATATGTATACATCATGTAGATCAATAATTTGATCTCTTTTGTTGTTTTTCCATCAATGGACCAAATAGGAGAAGACCAACCTTTTCAAGCACTCCTATTTTCTTATAGAAGCTATAATGAGAAGGCTTGGATGTTGAAGCCACAGGGGATTCACTAGTAGTAATAAGGAGACGTCACCTACATGCAAGAAATATATGAAAATACCCCTTATCTACCCCCTATTTATGGGATTTTACCTTATAAAATGTACATTCCTTCCCTTAAATAACCCCACTCCCTTACACTCACGTGGTACCATACGGTAAACCCTAGTGGACCCCCCGAGGTTGAAGCAGTGCTTGTAGCATTAAGTGGTATAGTTGCAGTAGACAAAATGGGTTCATGAAAATGGTGATGATGATGATTCAATTACGCTTTCTCCATCCTCATCTGATGAAGTTATGGCATATGCTTGATTTTGTTGAAAATAAGAATGGTCATGGTAATACCATGTAGGTAACTCCATAGGAGGTAGATGGGGTTAATTCTATTCTATACTTTCTCCCATAATTCTAGAATGAACATGACAGGTAAGTTCGTCATTGTCTTTTTCTTCTGGGTCAATGCATAAGGGCATCGGATCTAGCAGTTGGTTTTCTTCCCTTTGTCTTTGGATCTTTTCAAAATTTAAATTTTCAATCTCATCAAAAGCTATCTTGTAGTCAGTTTTTAACCAGTCATCAGGAAACATGAGTTCTAAGCGCTCTGCTAAGTCAATTGCTATGTGACCTTGTTGAATAGACTTTTGGAAAAGTCCTCGAGTTGTGGACTGATGTAGCCAGGAACCAGTGGCTTGGTTATGTATATCTTCTACCATAGAACAATAGATATTCTAGATCTTTTGGAGTAGATAATCTAGGTAGTCCAATTCCTCTAGATCTTCATAGAAATATATATCCTTATCAGGAAGAGGTGGTGTAGTGGGTTCATTTGTAGACTTAGAGGTTCCTTCTCCAGTGGGTATGATTTCTCTTTCTTTACCTTTTGTAGAAATATGCATGTTCAGTGTTCCAATCGAAGGAGAAGAGAAGTGTGATGTCCATTCCTTTTGGAATAACTTGTTAGAGAAATTGGATCAATCTGTCACACTATTGGATGTAGGCACCAATGATGAAGAAACATGGGCTGGTACTATTGTAGTTGATTTTGCAACCTTTTTTTGCATTTGTTGACATAGAATAAGTAGCTGATCTAAAATCTGCTAAAAACATTTTCCTTCTTGATTTTCTTTAGAAGCAAGCCCTTTAAAGGAATTGGATGACCATGTCCAATCAAATACTTATTTAGTGATTTGTAGTTGATCACCATCCTTTTCTTACCTCTCTTTTATTCTGAATGCTTGTTGACCTAAAACGTCTGACAAGCCCATGGGGAATTGGTTTGCTCAATTAAGGCTTTGTCTAAGAGAGATTGTATCTCTTCTTTACAAAGCATCAAGTCTTCATCTTTCATTCCAAGATGAACGGCTTTGGTGAGGACAGTTGGCTGGATTGGAAGCATAGGTAGGTCGCACTTAGCGGTTTTGATGGCACGTCTCTACTCGACATTGGTCATAATTGGACAACCCTCTTGTTTCCATTGGAGATGGAGAGCATACCATTTACGTAGAAAGGAAGAGTTAGTGTTGGTTAGCTTTTCAAGTTCTTCTAGCTCTTGGCTTGTGGTAGAGACTTTGCTCTTGCTATAGGAGGCGATTAGCCTCCGTTTATGAGCTTGCTCTTGAGAAATCTCAGTGGCGATCAATTCCTCGGCTACCAAGGGGACTTTAAATAGCAAACTTGTGTCTTTTCTCTATGTAAACCAGAGGGTCTTCATGCATAAATTGATTGAGTTGTTCTTGCATTTTTTGTATTTCTGTAATGTATTTTTTATTTCCAATTTTATTCATCGTTCTTTTGCATCTTCCTTAGAGGGATTAGTAGTTTCAGCTATTGAGTAGATTGTTCTACCAATCTTGGGCAATAAGGGCATTTCTGCCTTTTTGCCTTTATATGAGATGCTGAAATGTTCTGACAAAAAATTATATGGTACAAGATGTTATAGTATATCAGTGCCTATAAGGAGGTCATACCTCATTTGTATCGTCAATAATATTTCAATAGGCACCTTCACTTTCCTGAAATGCAAATAGACCTCAGTAACATATATGAGGGTAATTTTCTTGTTATTTGATAGCTCCACTATAATTGGTGTAGTGGCTTTTATGCAACTCTTTGAAAAGAGTTCAAATGGGGCTATTGTCAGGCTTGATCTTATGTCAAGCAGGGCATCCACAAACAGCAAGAACTAGGGTATGTTTTTTAATTGGACGCATACTATAGGAATGGGTCCATCTGTATCCAGTGCATTGACCGCGTATGTTTTGGGTTTAGATAACCTCATTTGATTGATAGGGGTTGTTAGCATCGTAGAAGTAGAAGGCATAGCATTAAGCTCCCGTAGTATTGATGCAGTACCCTGGGCAATTTCTTTCTGACTTGAAAGAATCCTTCTATATACTTTACATAACGAATGGAGTTCATGTTGTATTTGAAGAAAAGCATTCACCATTTCATTACCTATTTGTTGTGTATTGGAAGTTTGAATATTCTCCAACTTGTGGGGCAAGAAATTGACTTGTTTTTTGGTTTCTAGACCAAGAATTCATGGTTTTGGAAAATCCTAAGGATTAGAAAAGAATTCTTTTCTAATCTTGTTCTTGTAACACCATATTGGGGAATATGGGAATTTCCCATAAGTTTGGGACATGGGGTCAAATCTTTGGATTTGTCATAACTTGAACAGTATAACTCCAAATTGAGTGCTCTATAGCTCAATAGATTCCATTTTTCAAGCGCTTTCCAATGATAGGTTGCATCATATGGTTTTGAGAAACTTATGGGCATGTTATCTGGGTGCCACCTTTTTATTAATCAAAAAATGGGCATTATGCTTTTTATGCTTGGATGAAGGACTGTTTGATGTATTAGAATCACTTGATTCAGTAGAGCTGCACTGGTTCTTCTTTGATAGGAAATTGCCCAAATCCAGACTTCAAATCAAATTTGCTAAGCACATTTGCCTTCTTGATTTTCTTTAGAAGCAAGTCATTTAAAGGAATCGGATGACCATGTCTAATCAAATACTTATTTAGTGGTTTGTAGTTGATCACCATCCTTTTCTTACCTCTCTTTTGTTTGGAATGCTTGTTGACGTAAAATGCCTGACAGGCCCATGGGGAATTGGTTTGCTCAATTAAGCCTTTGTCTAAGAGAGATTGTATCTCTTCTTCACAAAGCATCAAATTTGCATCTTTCATTCCAAGATGAACAGCTTTGGTGGGGACAGCATTTGGTTGGATTGGAAGGGAGATAGCAAACTTTTCTCTTTTCTCTCTCTAAACCAAAGGGTCTTCATGCATAAACTGGTTGATTTGTTCTTGCATTTTTTGTATTTTTGTAGCATATTTTTTCATTTCCATTTTTATCGATTGTTCTTTTGCATCTGCCTTAGAGGAATTAGTAGTGTCAGCTATTGAGTAGACTGTTCTACCAATATTGGGTAATAAGGGCATTTCTACCTTTTTGCCTTTATATGACATGCTAAAATGTTCTGACCAAAAAGTATATGGCACAAGATGCTGTATATTAGTGCCTATAAGGAGGTCATACCTCATTTGTCTCTTCAATTGTATTTCAATAGGCACCTTCACTTTTCAGAAATGCAAATAGGCCTAGGTAGCATGTATGAGGGTAATTTTATTGTTATTTGACAGCTCCACTATAATTGGAGTAGTGGCTTTTATGCAACTCTTTGGAAAGAGTTTAAATGGGGCTATTGTCAAGCTTGATTGTGTGTCAAGCAAGGCATCCACAAACATTGAGAAATGGGGTATGTTTTTTAATTGGATGCATAACATAGGAATGGGTCCACCTGTATCCAGTGCATTAACCTTTTAAGTTTTGGGTTCAGATAACCTCATCTGATTGATAGGGGCGATTGGCATTGTAGACGTAGAAGGTGTAGCATTAAGCTCCCATAGTATTGATGTAGTACCCTAGGAAATTTCTTTCTAACTTGAAAGAATCCTTCTATATACTTTGCACAACAAATGGAGTTCCTGTTGCATTTGAAGAAAAACATTCACCATTTCATTACTTGTTTGTTGTGTATTGGAAGTTGTTGAAGAGAGACACTAGAGAATTTGAGAAGCAATTCTGGGCTGATGAATATTCTCCAGCTTGTGGGGAAGGAACATATTGGCTTGTCTTTTGGTTTCTAAACCAAGAGTTCCTTATTTTGGAATATCATAAGGATTAGAAAAGAATTCTTGTCTAATCTTATTCTTGTGCTTTTTATGCTTGGATGAAGAACTGCCTTATGTATTAGAATCACTTGATTTGGTAGAACTGCGCACTGGTAGTGTCCTTGTGGGACACAGAAGGTGGTCTTATACCTATCTTGTTCCTTGATAGGCAATTGCCAGAAGCCAAACTTCAAATCAAATTTTCTAAACACATTTGCCTTCTTGATTTTCTTCAGAAGCAATTCATTTAAAGGAATTGGATGACCATGTCCAATCAATTACTTATTTAGAGGTTTGTAGTTGATTGCCATCTTTTTCTTAACTCTCTTTTGTTTTGAATGCTTGTTGACATAAAACGCCTGACAAGCCCTTGGGGAATTGGTTTGCTCAGTTAAGCCCTTTTCTAAGAGAGATTCTATCTCTTCTTTACAAAGCATCAAGTCTTCATCTTTCATTCCAAGTTGAATAGCTTTGGTGGGAATAGCATTTGGTTGGATTGGAAGGGAGATAGCAAACTTGTAACTTTTCTCTCTGTAAACTAGAGGGTCTTCATGCATAAACTTCTTGAGTTGTTCCTGCATTTTTTGTATTTTTGTAGCTATTTTTTCATTTCCTTTTTTATCCATTGTTCTTTTGCATCTTCCTTAGAGGGATTAGTAGTTTCAGTTTTATTGAGTAGACTGTTCTACCAATCATGGGTAATAAGGGCATTTCTGCCTTTTTACCTTTATAGGAGATGCGGAAATGTTCTGACCAAAAATTATATGGTACAAGACGTTGTAGTATATCAGTGCCTATAAGGAGGTCATACCTCATTTGTCTCTTCAATTGTATTTCAATAGGCACCTTCACTTTCTCGAAATGCAAATAGGACTAGGTAACATGTATGGGGGTAAATTTCTTGTTATTTGATAGCTCCACTATAATTGGAGTAGTGGCTTTTATGCAACTATTTGGAAAGAGTTCAAATGGGGCTATTGTCACTCTTGATCGTGTATCAAGTAGGGCATCCACAAACAGTGAGAAATGGGGTATGTTTTTTAATTAGACGCATACCATAGGAATGGGTCCACCTGTATCCAGTGCATTGACCGTGTATGTTTTGGGTTTAGATAACCTCATATGATTGATAGGGGCTATTGGCATTGTAGAAGTAGAAGGTGTAGCATTAATCTCCCATAGTATTGATGTAATACCCTAGGCAATTTCTTTATAACTTGAAAGAATCCTTCTATATACTTTGCACAACGAATGGAATTTCTGTTGCATTTGAAGAAAAACATTCACCATTTCATTACCTGTTTGTTGTGTATTGGAAGTTGTTGAAGAGAGAGACTAGAGAATTTGAGAGGCAATTCTGGGCTGATGAATATTCTCCAGCTTGTGGGGCAGTAACATATTGGCTTGTCTTTTGGTTTCTAGACCAAGAGTTCCTTGTTTTGGCAGATCATAAGGATTAGAAAAGAATTCTTGTCTAATCTTATTCTTGTGCATTTTATGCTTGGATGAAGAACTTCCTGATGTATTATAATCACTTGATTCGGTAGAACTACACTGGTAGTGTCCTTGTGTGGGGCATAGAAGGCGATCTTCTTCCTTGATAGGCAATTTCCAGAAGCCAAACTTCAAATAAAATTTGCTAAACACATTTTCCTTCTTGATTTTCTTCAGAAGAAAGTCCTTTAAAGGAATTGGATGACCATGTCCAATCAAAAACTTATTTAGTGGTTTGTAGTTGATGATCATCCTTTACTTACCTCTCTTTTATTCTTAATGCTTGTTGACGTAAAACGCCTGACAAGCCCATGGGGAATTGGTTTGTTCAATTAAGACTTTGCTCAATTAACCATGAAAGAACATCTACTTTGTTCTTTCCCAGATACAATCCCATTCTATTGCAAACAAAAGATGAAGAATGAGAATCGAGACTTCACAGACATCATTGGTAAGATGATTTAGACCATTGAACAAACCATCAAGGAAGTCTATCATCACCAGAAGATGACACAATTGAGCCAAAAGTTTCCTCAGTCTGTCTGCAAGCAAGGTTACAAATTTGATATGGATTTCGGACGCGACAAATGTAATTGTGACAACAGTTATAAATATGGTCGCTGCAATCACATGCATTGACACTCATCCAAGTACCATAGAAATTCTTCTCTTTAAAGGTTTTATTTCAACAGACAAGACAATAGTAACAGTCATAGGTTTTCAAAACATTCAAGAAAATCACATAGATACAAAATAGGCAAGTCTCAGTACAAATCTGACCAATACAAGGATAATCCAAAAGAATAAAAAAAGAAAGACCTAAAATGCTTCATATGCGAAAGTACTTCTCATTTGGCAAACAAGTGCTCAAAGAAGGGAAAAGAGCAGAACATTTCTGCTAAAGTCAACATGCACTATTATGATACTGACTCTTCAGAAGACTTCTCAGAATATTCTACTGACATTGAGAGTGGTTACTGATATGATGGTACAACTAAAAGTTTGGAAGAATCTACTACTCCATCAACAACAGAGTCAGACACAAAACCTATAGAATCAGAACCAAATTCTTGGCATACATCAAAGGAATCCTCAAAAGAACATATTGCATTAGATGCTACTGAAGTGACGAATGAAGATGCTATCAACCCTACAAATTTCCATCCTGTCAATGTTCATGAAACATATTTTCCAGGAGGAAGAAAAGACAAATTCATGTCTTCCGCTTCTACTTCCTACTTCAAGAATGACTTCTCAAAGAAAGTAAAAGGAAAGTAAGTAAAGATCAGTTCTACCGAATCAAGTGATTCTGATACATCAGACACTTCTTCATGCAAGCATAAAAAGCACAAGAACAAGATTAGACAAGAATTCTTTTCTAATCCTTATGATATGCCAAAACTAGGAACTCTTGGTCCAAAAACCAAAACTCAAGCCAATATGTTCCTGCCTCACAAGCTAGAGAATATTCATTAGCCCAGAACTGCCTCTCAACTTCTCCAATCTCTCTCCTTACCAACTTCCAATACACAACAAATAGGTAATGGAATGGTGATTGCTTTTCTTCAAATGCAATAGGAACTCCATTCATTGTGTAAAGTATATAGAAGGATTCTTTCAAGTCAGAAAGAACTTACCCAGGGTACTACAGCAATACTACGGGAGCTTAATGCTATACCTTCTACTTCTACAATGCCAACAGCCCCTATCAATCAAATCAGGTTATCTGATCCCAAAACATACAAGGTCAATGCACTGGATACATGTGGACCCATTCCTATGGTATGCCTCCAATTAAAAAACATGCCCTAGTTCTCACTATTTGTGGATGCCCTACTTGACACACAATCAAGCCTAACAATAGCCCCATTTGAACTCTTTCCAAAGAGTTGCATAAAAGCGACTACTCCAATTATAGTGAAGCTGCCAAATAACAAGAATATTACCCTCATACATGTTACCTAGGCCTATTTTCATTTTAGGAAAGTGATGGTTCCTATTGAAATACAATTGATGAGACAAATGAGGTATGACCTCCTTATAGGCATAGATATACTACAACATCTTGTACCATATACTTTTTGGTCAGATCATTTTAGCATGTCATATAAAGGCAAAAAGGCAGAAATGCCCTTATTACCCAAGATTGGTAGAACATTCTACTCAATAGCTGAGACTACTAATCCCTCTAAGGCAGATGCAAAAGAACAATGGATGAAAATGGAAATGATGATGATGATGATAGGTACCTTGATCATTGGAGATGAAAAGACAATGTCTATAGCTCATGTAGATTTCACCTAGTTGTTGCATGTGTGGAAAATAGCTCCTCTTCATCGACTCTAGTTGCCACCAAGGTAGATGATACCATGTCAAAGTACATAGTGGAAAGAAAAGTGAATATGTAGTGACAAAGAGAAGAGAGAGTAGAAGGAATGCAAAGAATGAAGGAACAATTTGACTAAACATTGAATGATACTATGGCTGATATAGTATGCAGCTAGTTTAGAAAACCATTGAAATGTCACTTGAAAACACAAAGAGCCCTTCATGCTATGATCTTCAAAAGAAGTTTGAAGGTTATCTCGTAAACATGTAGGGCTTTCCATTTTAAGGGCTTCATCAAGGGCTAAAATTTCATGAGCACAATATCTGAATAGATCATAGGATTCTCTCCTATCTTTTTGCTTTAGTACTTTTTTTTTTTCATATTGTAGAGGTGCTATTAGGGCAAAAAAACATCTCAAAATGAATCATTTGATCAACTTTCACTAAGGACACCATTTTTCTCTAAACTAATTTGACCAATCTTTAGCAAAAGTGCTTCTGAATCTATCCTCTCAAGGCACTTCCCAACAAGAGCTTGTATATGATGTAACACATCCCTTTTTTAGTTTATAACACCTTGGATTTGACTTTTGAAAAGTAATAAGTTGCTTCAAGTATTTTACCTCAATATAATTGATATTTGATTTTTTTGTTCACATTCTTTTGTGTACATTTATTACTTTGCAACACATTATTCTACAAAATATATAGGTATGTGAAAGGTTGGAAGGGCTTCTTGCACTTGATTGTAGTTTGTTACAAATTAAGATATGCTCAATAATGGAACCACTATTGCTTTCAAGTGAAATCTTAACCAAGTCACAATGAAGATTGGAGGATATAAAAGAGAATCATTCTATCTTGGTTCATTCCAAATCATGTGTTTAGATTCTATATTCCAAGGTAAATATTTGCATAGAACTAGAACAACATTATTGGATAGGAAAATCACAGACACCTCATTAGACAGTGTATTCAAACCAAACTAGAATCTAATGGAAAAAGTACACAAAAGTGATCTATGTCTTTACAAAGCTTTTGAGGACCTAATCATGTTATCATGTGACATTTAAAGACAAACACTAACTCTAAGTTTGCAACATAGAATATGAAAGAAGATTAAGCCTTGCATGGGTATCTTTGAACTCTAAGGAAAGTGACAATCACATTACTGTGAATATCCATGTGGACAATGGGGATCCAAAGTGTCTCTTAGCAAAAATAGGAAATTGAGTTTAGTAGCGTTAAAGAGGAGACCTTTAGATTGTGCCTATTATTATAGATACATGACCTCAATTTTTAAACGAATGGTGAATTGGTTGGAAGAAAAGAGGCATTATTAAATTTACAAAAAAAAACAATATCTTTGTATCCAATTTACAAATTTTTAGCAAAATGTGTCTCTTCATTGCTTCATTTGGCTTACTTCTAGGATATAGGGTTAAAACATTCCAAGTATTATGTTATATAACTTAAAGTACTCATAAGCATACTCAAGAAGATAGAATATAAAAAATTTGATTAGAATATATATTTTTTGGTTTGGAGTAATAAAAAAGTTTGTGTAATACAAATGTTACATAATTTTCTAGCAGTTTTCTCAGAGATACTTTGTTCGAGTCTCTCTAGGGGTCCTTCTAGGGGATGCCCCACCCTTTTCCACCTTGTATGATGTCTTCCTTGAGTCATTCTTGGAGATGTTTGGTCTTCTCTCTCCGTCGAAGAGGTCTTGTTTGGGGGACTTCATTGACTCTTTCTTCTAACTTCTATTTTTTGAGTTTGTAGATTTTTTATTGGGGTTCTCTCTTAGTCCTTTTCTTTTGTACCTGCATCACCTCTCGATGTTTTCTCTTTATTTATCTTTTGTTTTTTCTTGTTTGATGTGCCTTTTGATGTCCATTTAGCTCCTTCGGACCTCTCCCCATCTGTATCCTTAGGGCCTTGAAGTTCCCTTTCCCTTCTCAAGGATAAATGTTGGAGAATCTAGACCTTTAACAATGTCCACATGCTTGCTAATAAGTATCTTGATTGCTTTGGCTCTTACAAGGCAAACACAATTATCTTTGTAGGAATGTACTATGAACTACATAGATGAGACCATGGATGTTAGAAACCATTCAATTTTTTCTTTAGTCTACCATCATCTACTTGTCGAAAAGTGCAAATTTTTTTCCTTGAAACCTTGAAGCATTTGTTGGTACTCTCCATGCACAAGTAGAGCTATCTAGTTGGCAAGAAACTTCAATTGGGTTCATACTTTTTTGGTTATTTCTTTTGTGTGAGGATACTTCTCCTCTAATGCAATGAATACTCTTTTAAAAAACCTATTTAGAAATATACTAGGATCCAAAAAATAGTGAAAACATCTTATTCTACAAAAAAAAGCACTTACATTAGGATAACCCAATGAAATCCATGGAGGGAATTCATCAAGTAGATTTTTAGGTCGAGTATTGTAATACTCTAGTATGAAGTGCATGGGAAACCAACCAAGATCAGTAGGCTAGAAAAAGAATGTACATCTTTTGGCATGTACTTGTTGGAATTTTTGAATGATATCCAATGTAGTGTAATCTCCTAGTGTAATAGAACTCATAGCAATATGGCAGGTATGGAAACAATGGTGATGTGGGACAAAATGAAATGAAGCCCCGGAATCAAGAAGCCAACACTAAGAGTAAGTGGATGGTGTATCGATCAACTGAGTAGCATTAAGACATGAGGCTGCAAGAATGTAGTCATCATAACTATACTCCAAGGAATTAGGGTACCCTCCTTCATGCGAAGGTCCACAAGCTTCTTCAACCTATACAACTAAGATGCAAGACTCTACTTGTCATAAAGATCAAAAATCTTTTTCCATAAGTAATATACACCACCCTTAGTAGAGATAACATTAAAGTACACTTGCTTGGACAAAAACAATATAATCATAGACTTGAATAACTCATCTAGTTCAACCCAATCTTTTCTATCCCAATATTTTGGCATTATGTTCTTTGTTTTAAATGGCCTAACCTACTTCTTTGTCACCAATAATTGCAATATTTACATCTTTCAATTGGAATTTGTTACCATCAAGCAAGCTTTTCAATGTTGAAAATAGCACTATCGACTAATGCATGAGAAGTACCTCCCATTACAGCTACAAACTGACTGCAAAGTACAAGAGTATTACTTGTTTTAATAACAATAAAACACTCCCAAAATTGAGCCAAAGGGTTGGACAAAAGGGCGGGAATAGAAGAGAGTATATTTGTCCACAAACTACAATCAAGAGTTCCAATCAAAGTGTCTACACTCCAAAAGAATGTTGAAAACAATAATGATAGCATTGCTATAATAAATATAGTAGTGTATGCCAATCCAACTATGGGAAAATAGATAAGATGGCAAACTCCCATTGCTAGGGATATCTGGTAGTAATTGAGATATAAAAATGCAACTAATAATGAATAGGCATAGACCATCAGTATCAAAGATTGTCATGAACTTAAAGTGTTAGTAGACAATACATCCCATAAGCATACCATGCATGTAAAAGATCTCAAGAGCAATTATATAGATTTTCCGAATGCAAGATTGATTGAGCAAAGAGCAATGAAGCTGAATACATGAACAATATGGATGTATAAATCATTGATAAACTATTGATAGAGGTCAAGACCAGTATCCAAAGCATATGGAATCAAATGAGCCCACAAGAAAAAGTAATTACATCGAGTAGCATTCCCACTGGAAGAAAATCCGAAATGATAAGTGAGCAAACTAAGCTCAATGCATCAAGCATATAATATACGGGTGCCATATCAAAGATACATTAAGGAGTAATCCATTTAATAAGTCTTAAATACCTATAAGTGGGAAGGTCAAAGTAACCAATTAAGGCTCAAATACATCAAGTGTAGCTCAAATCCAAGCCTCAAAGCATGTCATAAGCATATCTGATCCAAATATTAGTGCCAACATCAGCACATACATGTAGCACACCCGAGTAGCATGAAGACATAATAGGCATAAACCTTCTTACTTAAAATGCATGATGTCCACATTGTATACAATAGTAAAACCTTGTCCAACATGACCCATAAAATCTCAATAGATCCCAAATAACAACTCAATACATCCATTGATGATCCTAGCACTAATACATGAGCATATGAGCATTGATGAAGCTCAAACAATGAAGAGATGGTTGTCTCAAACATGTATACAACAAGTCTATTGTGTATTACAACATTGATAGACCAATACCACTCAAAACTAAGGCTCAAGTTCAACCCACAAATTCTAGAATAAGTGCCAAAGTGTTTTCACAATAGCTAGAGAGCAAAGTATAAGGTGCATTCAACCTGTAAATCTAGGACAGGGAGCTATTAAATTCATGAAAATTGTGCCTATTTGATAATGCCAAGGGCTAGAGCTAATGGAACTCAAATAACTCTCATCAATTCTCAATGTGCCCCCTCGAAGATCCTTAAGTATTCTAGAACAAGCTAAAGCAAGCCGAGAGAAGGAAATACTCAATATCCCATGAAAAATAGACAATGGTTGCCATCAAACCTTGAGATGAAGCTTTTTCATAAGCTAAAGCAAGGATTGATGGAGCTCCTCGAATGCTCCCTCTGATACTATTTGAAAGGTGAGTGGAAGGTGGAAGTATGAGCAAAAGCAAGAAGGGAGCAAGAGCATTGGACATTCAAGCAAGAAGAGAGAGACTAGTGTGTGGGAACTTCAATAGTCACAATGTGTGACTTGCCTTCCCTTATTATATTACCACTTAAAGAATAAATAATAAAGTGACAGTGATGGGTGCCCACCACTTGTAGTGTTTAGTTGTGCATATACTGTATACTGGTAAATGTAGGTGGCTAGGCATCCCCCAAAACTACATGAGAGAAAAAAACATACTAGGTAACTATAAGTTTTCTAACCATTTTGTAGTTATCAAATCTTGGCATGAAATAATTGAAAGATATAGCTTACCTCTCATTATAAGAAATGATAACATATTGGACTTTCGTAGGGTTTACCCCCTACAAGGAGAAGTCCAATATATTTTCATTGGCCTTTGTGAATATGAGAGGATACAAAATAGAAACTTTTGTTTGTTTATCAATTTGTAATGTGATCATTAGACACATTCACAAAAAACATTTCAAGGTTAAACTAGTTGGGACTCGAGAATTATAAAAAATCATTGAAGAATGCATCATATTTAATAGAAAGTTCTCACTAATTGGGAAAATGTATAAAAATTGGAAAATATGTATCAAGGAGCCATTTTGGAAGTTTGATCCTACAACCTACTTTAAGGCAATTCAACATTAAGAACGTCATGCTCCTAAATGCCTCCTTTGGTGCATATTTTGATATGTGTTCCCATAAATGTTGAGACCTCTCTGAATAAATGTGATACGTTCTTATATGGTAACCAAATGAAATATAAGAAACACATACCTTAATATAGGGTCAAGTATTGTGGGGTACCCTCAACCCCAACATCAACAACCATCTAATATAGAATCTTACTAAGCCTCTTGCTATTTTCCTTCTATAAGTTCACTAGTAGCTAGTTTAAGATTTCTTCCTTCACTAGTGCTTGTGCCTCTTGAGGATTTGTCACTTGGGTAGGTATGCGTTGGGAAAGTACAATGACTTGCTATGTGTCATCTCTTGAAGTTATTAAGATTATTCTCTTAGGTAGGTATGCTCAATGTGCCTATCTTGTGTCTATCTAGACTTTTGGAACTATTTTTTCTTTTTGCATCACACTTGCCATATCTTTTACCCAAATAGACCTATGGATATGAAAAGCACTCATATTATGTAAACATATGGAAAAAAATAAAGTGGAATGTAAAGAGAGATGGAGTCAAAGATTTAAATTAGGGCATGGACCCTACAATGAGCTAGGAGGCAATGGGTCCACCCTCATATTTCAACAAAAGATGGACTTTCTAAAACTACTCCAAAACACATGTATGAAAAGGGTGAATACCTTTAATCATGGGCATAGAACTTGAATTGAGTGGAGGTCGTGGAAGGTGGAGTTGCTAGAACTTTGATTAGAGGAAGGTAGAAGGTTGACTAAAGAAAGAAAAAGCTAGAGGATAAGGTCGAGCCAGGTCAATAAGTAAAAAATTAGAAGTGAACTTTGAGTTTATACCTTAGCCACCACACATGTGAGCAATATCCCTCTACAACCATGTGGCATCCATCTATTGGGCCTAACATTCCATGTGTCATTACCAAAAGAGAATGGCACATGTACACTTTTGTAATTTTTCCAATTGACCATTTGACACATGGCACTCATGTTGTAAAACAAGAGAATCTGTTGGCACAAGTGCATTACTAACATCATACATGCTTAAGCAGTTGTTTATATGTCACTTGTCATCTTATGCAACCTTTATGTTGCTCCTCTCAACATTCCAAGTAGGCCATTACTATAGCTATGTTGTCTCTAGATACTTTTCCCTTGTTATTTTTGTAGCTTTTACATGTGTAATTTTCTTGGAACTCATCCCCATGCATTTATTGTTGCATCCTAAGTTTGAGTCAACAAAAGGTTTTATTTAACCTATTTTTATAGTATGCGATGTCATTAGAGAAGACTTCTAGGTGCTTTTTCTTAGCTTGGAGCAAGCTTTTGGTTACCCTAGAGATTGTCTAGTCTACTTTTGGTTCTTTGTTGGGAATGGGAAAATATCAATTTAGGAGGATGCATATTAGGACTTCAACCAACTTGCAACTTACTAGGTTCAGTCCTATGCACAAGCTTAAGGTCTCCTTCAAACATGCAGCTAATTGATATCTAAATGGCAATCAACATAGGGGTAATGGTATCCTTCCAAGAAAAAATTGATATTTTCACACCCTATGCAATATATTTCACTCTAAGTACACAAATGGAAGGTTTAATGGGGACTTGGGCGAACTCAAATAGTTATTTTAGTGTCTTGAGATATTCATGTTACTAGCACCTCAGTGGTGTCAAGAAGAGGATAGAAGAGAGAGAAGAAGAGGAGAGAGAGAGAGTGCAAACGATAGAGAAAGACTGCAGGACGAGAGAGAAAGAGAGTGACAAGGAGAGAGAAAGACAAGAAAAGGAGAGAGAAAGACAGAAAGAGAGAGGAAGAAGCCATGAAAGCTTGTAGAGAGAGGTGAAGATGAAAGGAGACTTGTATTATAATCTGATGGTCTAAAATCAAGTCCCTAACACCTTATATACCAGCCATAGTGTAGCTAGTATTTCCCCATTATTAAATCCCCCTCTCTTACATTCCATCCCCACTCGAAGGTTTTTGCCCTCAAAAACAATTTGGGAAATTATTACAGAATAGGGCAGGGCAGGGCAGTCTAGAGTACTACTCTACTGCATGATTACAAGGGCTTATTCAATAAATCATGTGGGGGTTATGTATGTTTATTGGGTCATGGATACAATATGATGTATAGGCATGATGGGGAAATAAGAAAAATCCAAATTTGACCCATATTCAGTGAGGAATTTAGTGTTGCAGACAATGGACAGCATGTTGTCTACTAAAGGACATTGCTGTAGTAAATCTACAATAATTTTTTATAGGTAACTCTGATCGGGATGTTTGCCACATAGAAACGGAGCTTGTTTTGAGTACTTTTAGCCCATGTATGGCATTAATTGTTGTACATAATTCAAAATCAAATCTGGTTGAAAACAGAGAGCTGTCTGCAGGTTGTCCGAATTGGGACAAGCTACATGTTAACTATATTTCAGCCGAGTTAATATCCATAAGATGAGGGAACTCTTCCATAATTGAACCTGGTTGCCAAGAGGCCTCTTCAAGGGGAAATCCTTGCCATTTGATCAAGTATTCCATGATTGATCTTGAGCGCAGCTTCTTTTCCTTTTGATCTTTGACTGCCCCTGGAATGTATTGGATGATACCCTCTTCATCCATAGGAGATAGTACAAATAGTGGCAGCAGCATGTGAGTCATTCTCGTCACCCGTATCTACACATACATAACCATAGGGTCAAAATGAAAGGTTTCTGCAGGGTCTACATGATCACTAGGGTCAAAAGGAAAGGTGTCTGCACGATCAAAGAACTCTTCCTGCCCAATTTCTTCACTAGTCTCATCATTTTTAGCAATGACTACAAAGGCATTTGCATCCTCATGGTCATCCTCTGAGTCTTGGAAGACCAACATAATTTGGACTCTTGCCTTGCATTTCTATAAGCACATTTGGAAGCATGTTCAGCTGTGTACTTTCCCCCACACTTGAAACAAATTCCTTTTTCTTTCCTTTCTTTGTACAAATCCATGGGAACGGATCATTGAACTCCACAGGCTGAGGTATTCTTATTCTTGTTGTCCCCTTGTTTATTCTCAGCATTGCCATTGTTTATTGTCCTAAAATTACTGATTTTCCTTAAGGCATTGAAGGTTGGGTACATGGGAACTCTAGAGGTGCTAAATGACATATTTGAACCACCATAACTGGCCCCAAACTGGCTCTGCTTTACAATAACTTGTTGCTGTCCAAAATTGGATTGTGTAGGCCCTTTAGGCTACCCAAAAGATGGCTGAGATAAGCCTCTTTGTTGTCCATATTGTGGCTGAACTGAAGTATCCCTACGATACTTACGGGAGTATCTTTCAGCCAATTCAATAGCCTTGAACAAATCTGATGGATTTTGAGCTAAAACATTAGCCGAGACTTGGGGATCCAACCCATATACATACTTTTGTAACTTGGCATCATCACTAATCGACTCAACATACATGGTAAGGTTGAGGAACTGATTTGTGTATTCTCTAACAGCAAGACCACGCTATTCAAGGCCATACCATTGGTGGGCGAGCTTTTCTTTCTCCACCGACGAGACAAATACTTGCACTATGAGTGCTTTGAATGCTGCCCACGAGTCTATTTGCTGATTTTCTCTTTTAATATACCTCCACCATGTATGTGCAAATCCTTCCAAGTGGATGGTTGCAAAATGGATCTTTTGGTCATCACTACGGGGCAAGATGTCAAAATAATCCTCAAGCTTGGAAAGCCACTTTTTGAGTTCAACTGGAGATGGCGATTGACCATTGAATTTTGAGAGAATAATCTTGTCTCTCAGCTCTCTTTCGTGATTAGGTGGATGTCCCATATATCCAAACTGAGGTTGATCCATGTGGCTACCCAAAAATGATCCATTGTTAGAGTAATTTCTGCCAAAAGATGGTTGAACTTGCATAGATAGCATGGGCCCTTGCGATGGCTAGAAATTACCCCTCATTACATTGTTCATGGGCTCCTCTTGCCTATTGAAGGCTCTCCCTATTCAAAAGTGATGTTAGGGATGCCCACTCTCCCCAAAATACCTTGGGAGTTCATATTTGTTTCATTCACTGATGGGCCAGTCACTCTTTCAGTATGCATACCCGATCTATCCTCATGTTCCTTCCCTTTCATTTGGAATTCTATCCACTTAGTGAGTTGGATAGCAAGGGTGTCCATAGTGGTCTTCATTTGACCAATGCCTTTCATCAACTCTCTATGCCTCTCAACATGCCTTGTCTCATGCAAACTGAGGGTGAGAGTGAGTGCGCTGAGGCTCCCCATGTCAAGATTGTGGGAGAGAAGGAAGGAGTCTCACTTGTAGCTTTCTTGCTTGCACAATGGGGGAATACACACACAGGTGGAGGCTAAAAAACAGTTTTCCTCTTCTTAGTTGTGTAAGCCAAAAAGAACTCAAGTACATAGAAATAGAAGAACCCTATATATGGGTCTCAAACCAAACTCAACTAACTAAGGTGGCATACTAACTGAGCCACGAACTAGAGTAGATAAGGATAGCTGTCATCTAGCTTTTATTCATGGGCGGTGTACCAACCGCATCTGCAAACTGACAAGTTGGTGACATAAATGCACAACGGTCACCTTGCCATATCACGAGTAATGAGGGGTAATTTCTAGCCTTTGAGGGGTAATTTCTAGCCATTGCGATGGTTAGAAATTACCCCTTGCGATGGGTCTTTGACTCCTGCTTGGAGGCGTCGTTAGGGGTGTGCCATTATCGTTGAAGCTTGCTTTCTTTCTTGTTCTTTTCTTTTCTTTTCTTTCCCTTTTTTTTTTTTTTGAGGTGGGTACATGGAGGCAGCGGTACAAGGGATAACGGGAGTTCTACTCCTCATCATCCGAATGGTGGGAAAGGGTGGGCGGAGGGCGGGGGGCCTTGTTAAGGAAATTTCGGCTTAGCAAGTAGCCCTTAGTGTGGAGGCGGGTTTTGAGGGTGGTGGTGGAGAGAAAGGGGTGGTTGCACTGTGTGAATTTGCTGTCATTCATGTCTTCCAGCAGTGCACCACAGAAGGATGGAAAAAGAGCAGCACGCATCATGAGACGGGTCATGGTGGTGCTGTCTATGGCACTGGGGTCAAAATAGAGGGGTGGAAGGTGGCGCTCTTGGGGTGCAGGTTCCTGGTGTACTAGGATTCTAATTAACCTAAGGTAGTTACAGGTGGTGATGAATGCTGGGTCGGGGCAAGAGGTGAATTCGTTAAGGAATTTATCTATAGAGCTGTACAAGTCGGGAAGGGTGAAGAGAAGAGCGTTCCTATGGGAAGTGGTATTGGCATTATAAATGACGGGGAAGTCAAACCTGCCATGGATGGATGGGTTAAAATCCACTCCTACCCTTCGAGGATACGGCATAAAGGTGGGGTCGTTCCTTTTCGAAGGGAGGGTATTGCAAAACGCCATCCACGCCTCCAGGTTGACGTAAAAAATGCGCCGCCTCCAGGTGGGTTGGCAATTATAGCCTTCCACTGTGCGAGGTACTTGGAGGACTTTGTCTGGCCAATACTCGCGGTCCTCGGCCCCCCAAGCAGTTGGGTGGGCCTCACGCTCTTCTAACCATTTAGCCTTGAGCCGGGCCCCCATGGCGATGACATCCTCCACCAACTGAATGGGCAGCACCCTATTCAAGGCGGTGGGAAACTCGAAGCGTAGGTCGAAGGGGTCTCGGCTATACTCCTGCTGCTCCCAGATAATCATTTCAGCGCGGTACTCAGCGGGGGAGTCTTGGGTGCGCAACGGGAAAGGGGCAGGCTGTTTCGAGGCAGGTCTGGCCTTCAGTTTTCTTCTTGCCTTCTCCACCATTTCCTTCCTTCGGGTGGTGTGGGCTGCTCTTCGCTCGGCAGATGTGTCATGGGGTGGCACTTCGGTTTGTTGGGATTGAGGGGGTGGCGAGACATATTCCTCTCCTTGAGGCCCTAGGTCAAGCTCTGGCTCACCCCCTTCCGCTTGCTCCTCCTCTTGTGTTTTCTCCTCAGTAAACCCAAGGTCATCCATCTCCTGTGTTGTCAGTCCTACTTGTGCCAGATATTTTCTTTGTTCCTCTAGGCTCACTGCGATCATCCACGAGGCAATAGGGCAGGGACGTGCGGGAGAGGACAAACAGGGAGATGACAGAAAAGGTGGCGAATCTCCGTCGCAGTCCCAGCCCCAGGCGGAAGAGCAGTCGGATGAAATAGAAACAGACACCGACGAGGAGGGAGAACACCAGGCTGCACCAGAAAGGAAAGCAGAGCAACGGACCAAAGCCCTGCACGGAAAGAGAGAGGAGGAGCAAAGGAGAAAAGAGAAGGAGGAGCTCGAATGGGCCCGAAGAGAGTCGGTAAGAGAAGAGGAGGAAAGAAGAAAGAGGGCTGAGGAGGAGTTGAGGAGGAGGGAAGAAGAAGAATTGGAGCTGGCGACGCGTCGCTCCATCGAGGAACAGCGGAGAAAAGACGTGGAAGGAGCGGGCAGACCATACCAACCTGAAGCACCCGGCCCCAGCACTGGTACGCCGGAACCTGTGCCGCTGCCTCCTACAGAAGGGAAAGGAAAAGACCCAGTCAGACACGTCTCCCCTCTCCTCGTACCACCACCTCCAAAACCTATGGTGGAGGCCTTGGAGGATGAGGCCTTGCGTGTTGATCGAGGTGAGGGGGATTCTCCTGCTACGGCCCTTCCTCCTGTTGCCAGGGCCTTTGCTGAGGCCTCAATTGTCCTTCTCACGAACCCGTTGAGGTTCACCTCATCCAGTGCCTGAGCCGCGATGCTTTCGAGTAAAGGCACATTGATCCTGGACATGATGCTATTGTACCGTTGACTCGAAAATAGGGTATGCATCATTTTTGCCTGCAGTTGAATCTCTGGATCAGGGATGTCTGCCAAGTTGACTCCGTCGTTGGTGTGGACTTTCACTTTGTCCATTCCCAACATGGCGTAGACGTCCCTTTTCGGTTTCTTCTCCACCTTGTTCGGAAGCCCCAGTGCCCTTTCTATCAGTTCAGGGGTCAGTTCAACCTGCACCTGTCTGGTGGCTTCTGCGTCCCGCACTGTGACGGTGCCCCTGTTTTTATTGAAGGTGCGTAGGAACTCGGCGCACAGGGTATAGTTTATCCTCTGGCCCACTACGTCCAGATACTGTTGTAAGTGGCATTGCTCTATGATACGTCGTACCGCTGGTTCCTCAATAACCACGTCTTCCAAGTTGAATATGTGGCAGAACTTCAGCTGATTGAATGCTCTGGTTTCCACCGTGAGGCCGTACCGCACCTGTTCTTCCTCCGAGAAAGGGAGTTTGCCAGCTTTGTCTTGACCTGCCATGGTCGCCACCTGTACATTCAGTCAATTCACTTTTTAGTATTTTTGGCAACCAATTCGTAGGACGACCATAGCAGATTTTATCATTCATAACTATGATTTTTCCCTTCCAAACTTCTATCACCTATTTCTGCATGGCATTTTAATTTGGAGCCTTTTCATGCTTGGTTCACTTTTTAGTTTTAATTTTCATGCTTGGTTTGCTTTTTAGTCTTAACTCCGTTTACTGCCCCCTCCCCCTTGTGGAAAAGAAAAATCCATTCCAGGATTGGAGGTTGTGGGTTCATGGAGTTCATGTTGTTTTGTGGAGGAGCCAATCATAGAAGTTGGGGTTATATTCTAAGTGTGCAGACTAGTCCAGGTCACAGGGTCGGATGCCTACGTGGGTGATGTATGTGAGGACATCGGTGAGGAAATCACCAGAGTTGACCCGACTTGCGATGTGGAGCTCTTCTTTTGTCAGGATGCGATCGAGATAGGGGTTCCCTAAGATATGATTGTCCATGGTTTGACCTCGAAGAGTGGTTAACACTCGATACGAGGTGGGTGCGATGTATGTGGGATCATACTCGGCTGTCTTGATGGCTCAGCGTTGTTCGGCGTTGGTCATTATGCGGCATCCCTCAATTGCCCATTTTAATCGAAGAGCGTACCACTGCTTCAAGAAGGGTGATTCGGTGTCCGCCAGGTGGGACAACCTTGTTGTTTCTTGGCTAGTGAGGCCGGACGTTGTGTGTGGATCAAATGATGGGATGAGGCGTTGCTTAATGGCTTGCTCTTTGGAGACCTCGCGAGCGATTAGCTCAGCGGCAAAGCATGAAGCTTGTGCAAAGGCGAATTCAAAAGTCTCCCAAGAGCAAGGCATAGTGCGCACGTTAGTTGCAAGGGGTTCCGCTAACAGTCCCAAGTCCAGGCGGTCATAGCTGAGGGCCAGTGCAACAAAGGTGGCATCGAGGTGTTTGATGCAGTCCATGACATCATCCCCCGTGTCCTCGGCGAGGTTAGCGGCCAGCGTTAGGAATGACTTCCGTTCATAGGAAGGCTTAAGGCCGGCGGGTGGTTGGGGTTTGCTGGAGCTGGAGGTTCTGTCGGTACAGAGCTGCAGCTGGGGGCTTTTTTGAGTCAGCAACCCGGGCGTTGGTTGGATGGATGGGTCGGGTTTGATCCTAGGGGCTATGCTACTGCGGTCAGTAGGGTTGCTCAGTTGTGGACCGAGTTGGTTGGGTGATGCCTCCTGTGGTGGTGGCCGTTGCTTGGGTTGGTGGGCGTGTGTGACGCCCATGGGTTGACTCGCAAAGGAGTCGGATGACTGGGATGGACCCTGCGAATCGTGGTCTTGAGGTGTCAAAGGACAAGGCCTTGCGGTTGACATAGAAGCAGGGCCTGTGTCAGTTGGGATTTTGGGGATCCACAGCAAGGCATTCCCCTCATAGTAGTCTTGTGCACGCAGGAGGATTTTAGGGACCCATATTTGTTTAATCACGCGGCGCTTGTGATGATGGCGGTTTGGTCTCCTAGGTTTAGGTTTGTAGGTGCTCCATGGACCCGCACGTCTAGTTCTAGGCTGGTCTCGAGGCTTCTTCGGCACCCATTGCAAGTGAGTCTGTTGGGGTTTTGCCTTGGGTTTGGCGGGCCGCGGTGCGTGGGGATCTGGGTGTAGCAAATATGCACGGCCCTCTTCCTTAGTCCTAGGTGAGGCTATTTTTATCGGTGGCCCCGTGAGCGGTGCTGGGGTTACGAGGTGCTTGCTGAAAGTCGTGACAATAGCCACATTCCCTATTGTTAGGTGGATGCATTGTGACTCATAATCAACATTGCAACGGGTCTGCTTTTTAAAAGTTTGCCCGAGCAATGACTCTGTGCCTGCATTCCTGGCATCGAGTAGGACATAGAACAGCATGGGAATAGTTTCAGTCTCAATAGAAATGGCAACTCTGCATGTGCCGAGGATCGGGTAGGATTGGGCCCCATATGGGTTCAATCTGGCTGTTGTGGGATGAAGCATTGGTGCGCCAAGTTGGGTCCAATGCTCGTGCGTCAAAATGTTAAAATCCGCCCCCTCGTCAATCAGGGTGTTGAAGGAGCACGTTTGCTTGGCCGTGACCGTGATCCGGAGGTAGGCGGGTTCTACAGGCTCCTCCTCATTCTCGCCAATTTCCGTAAGTGTGGCTACTCGTATTTTAACGGGCATTTCCACCATTGGTTGTTCATGCAATGGGTGAGTGGGCGGATAGTACTTTTTGATTCGACTGCCGTTGAAGAAGCCCATTCCCTCACCAACCAGTGTTTCCAGCTCGACATTACCAGTTCGGCTGATTGTGCGGACCTTAAAGGGTCCGAGACCTCTGAATTTCATCTTCTGTTTGTGTCCTTTAACTGAGTAGAGGAGCACTAGGTCTCCTGGCTCAAACTCTCGTTGCTTGACGTGTTTGTCAAACCAGCTTTTGCCTCTGGCTTTCTCACAGATAAGCGCATGGGTGGCTAGGAGACGCACCTCTGACAGGTGTTCTAACTCGACCAAGCGTTGCGTCCATGCCTCCCTCCCCTCCCATCGTTCTTGGAGTGCTATTCGCAGGCTAGGGACGAAGAATTCTAATGGAAGAATAGCTTCAGTCCCATAGGTTAGCCTAAAAGGCGTTTGTCCGACGGCCGTCTTATAAGCTGTTCGGTAGGCCCACAGGGCTGCCATCAACTTGTTATCCCAGTCACTTCGTGAGGCTGAGACTACTTTGGTTAGGACAGTGATGAGAATTTTGTTAGTTGACTCAGCTTGGCCATTAGCTTGAGGGTAGTATGGTGAGGATTTGCGATGGATGATGAGGAAGGTGGATAGGAGATGGGCTATCACTTCGTTGATGAAGTGCGTTCCCTGGTCGCTAACTAATTCGATGGAGCAACCAAAATGCGAGATTACTTGCTCCCATAAAAACTTGGCAGTTGTCCTAGCATCGTTTTTCCGTGTGGCCCTCGCCTCCGCCCATTTGGTGAGGTAGTCCGTGGCCACCACGATGTATCTAGCCTGTGAATATTTGTTAGAATATCAAGCTCATTCTGGGTGTGTTGACCGACATGAGCTGGACACAGCTAGTCTAGCCATAGTAGTTAGATACATTAAATAAGTCGGTGCCTTTGGTGTGAATGGTCTTATGACCGTAGGTTGTATCTTTCACTATTGAGTGTGGTATGAATATAGTGTGTGAGAGAGGAAGCTGGTTGCTTCACTCTGCCTTTCATCAATCTGCCTCTTTGAATTTGAACATGGTATCAGAGCCATGAATAGAAAAAGACTGGGTGCCTGGGAGTGTGGCATTGGACTTGCAGGAGCTGAAGTCAGAGAAAAGGTTATTCTTCTTCAAACAGGCTGAAGCCATTGGACAATGGAAGGTATGAAGTGTATAGTGGTATGCTTAATGATCAATGGCAGTGTCAAAGGCTTGTTTGTAGCCTTGAGAGGGATGTATTGAGCACCTTAGAGTGCTTCATTGCCCTGGTTAATAGACTCGTGAGCTGTGCTGCCCATCCAACCAGTCTGCGCTGTTGCGCCTGGTTCATATCCATGTCCTACAGCTACTAAATGAGGCATCATGCATCTTCTACATGCTCTAAGCAGTGTATGCTGACCCTGGGTGTGACCTTGAAGGTCTGGTATGTCAATGGAAGCTTGGGTGATGAGAAGCATGGACTGTTATGCAGGTATACAGGTCTGAAACTGAGAGTACACTGCTGAATACAGTGATTTACATCAATGTTTTGATCCTGAAGAGCACTTGAAGCTCCCTAATAGGCTGGGAAGATTGCATTGCAGACAACACAAGTCAAGAAGTTATATGTACTTGATGTGAAGTACTTGAGCTAAATTTTCTCAGTAAAATATTCAGATCTGAGAACTGTTCACTGCTGAAAACTGTCATGTACTGTCAGTGATAAGCATTAAATACTACTAATGCAATACAGGTCATTTCTAGAGCTCTATCACCTATGAGAGCTGTCACATACATGCTGGATGTATGGAGGCTTGAAACATTCAATGAGTATCATTGAAAACTGAAGTCTGGAGCTGAAGTGAATGCAGACATATTGTCTTGGTCAAGTACAAATGGTTCATGAGGTTTTATGCTTTGGTCAGTGAAAACAGGTTGTCTATGTATACCTAGATGCTCATGTATTGACCTCACCATTACGAAGTAAATGTATGACATGATCGGGAGACAATTTGGGGCTGATTGGAACTTGATATGCTGAACTTTGGTTGATTGTAACCTGCAATTGAATTTGTTGACACTTCTATGTGCTGGTTATGCACTGTTCTGTGTCTCTATGCTTATGTCTGAAGTGGCATATGTACCAGCAGTCAACTAAGCAGTTTTGGAATATGCATTACGTGTATCCAGGTGGAGTTTGACTTTGGAAAGGCTGCTGTAATTGCAGTTTACAGGTTTGGACTGCATGCTTTTGGAACCTGGCAGTGGATCTACAGGAGTTAAATCTGAACCGAACATTAGACATATGTATTGGCAATTGTCTTTATGAGTTGGATCAACCGATTGGGACGTTGTTTGGGCTGATATTTGACTGAAATTTACTGGTCTTTTTCCTGCAATTAATTGCAGAAAACTGTCATAAACAGTTCCGGGCTGAAGTTGAACTGTTAAGAAAATCTTGGTTTGCAGGTAGTCAGGCAAGGTCTGCAACATGGAAAATGCTGATAGAACTGATAATGTAACCCAGATTGTGGGAGAAAAGCTTGATAGCAACAATTATGCAATATGGAAGTTCCGCATGGAGAACTTTCTGATAGGCAAAGGATACTGGGACTTAGTGACAGGTGTTGAGGCTAAACCTGAAGTTCCAGATAGGAGCTGATCAAAGACGAACACATCGAGCTTGGACGGAAAGAGCTCGCAGAGTTTTACATTGGCTGTCATTATGTATCTCGGATGCTATGGTGATGCAGATCATGAACTGTAAATCCCCAGCAGATGCATGGAACATATTGGTCAGGTACTATGGCACAACTACGAGTGCCAGGAAGATACAACTGAAGCAAAAATTCAACAACATAGAGAGGAAGAACAGATCCATACAGGACTATGTCACGGAGATTAAAACCTTAGCAGATCAGCTCGCATCTGTTGGCTCACAGGTAGAAGATGAGGATATGGTAGCAGTGACCTTAAATGGCTTGGGTCCGGAGTATAAGTCTTTTGACACTTCAGTATCTGTGCGGGCTGAGATGCCTGATTTTAATGAGCTGGTTGCGTTGTTGATTCATGAAGAGGTGAAGCTTGGCTTAGTTACAGGGTCAAGCAGCTCAAAGAATAAGGATGCAGTTTTTTATTCGAATCAGCGTGGTCGTGGTGGCCGTGGTAGAGGCTATGGATCTGGCAGAGGAGGCCAACAGAATGCATCCTATAGTAATAGCAATCAGCAGTCATCACATGCAAGAGGTAGTGGCAACTTTCGAGGAAGGGGGAGATCTAACTCCCATGGCAGAGGCTCATGGCAGCAGCAGCGTCAGTCAGACAATCCAAATAAAGATAAGGATTGTCACTACTGTGGAAAGTATGGGCATATTGCAAAGGATTGCTGGAAGAAGCAGGGAAATCAGAAGGGCAAGCAGCATGGACATTATGCTACGTCCAGTCAGACAGATGACTCTGGTGATAGACTGTTTGCCATGCAATATGTCAAAGATAAGGCTGCTGAAAAATCATCTGATGATGCAGTGTGGTACATTGACTCGGGGGCGTCGAATCACATGACCCCTCATGGTGATTGGTTCACGGATATGGTGGCTGAAAAGCATGGCTATGTATGCACAGGTGATGACACGCAACATAGCATTGAGCATAAAGGCAAAGTGCCTCTGGTTGTACATGATGGCATGAAGAAGAATCTTCATGATGTTTTGCATGTTCCTTCGATTACGAAGAACCTATTGTCTGTGGGTCAAATGACAGAGTAGAACTTGCAGGTTCGCTTCAATAAGCATGGCTGCTTTATTGAAGAGTTTGGCAATGGATGCAAGTTGATCGCGAAAGGCCACAGAAATGGAAGAATGTTCACTCTTGATGCTACACTGCCAGAGCTGAATTCCGCTATGTTTGCTCAGGGTTCTGGCACTATCAGGGACTTAGAGATTTGGCACAAGAGAGTGGGGCATGTCAATTTGCAGAGGCTGCAGACCATGCAGAAGAAGCAGCTGGTAACAGGGCTACCTAGATTCCAATATTCAGATATTGGTCATGTCTGCGAGGCTTGCCAGTTTGGTAAGCAGTCACGATTGCCGTTTGTCAGGCATGTAAGACAGAGTACACAACCACTGCAGTTAGTGCACTCTGATGTTTGGGGACCAGCTCATAATGCATCTATGGGGGGTTCCAGATACTATGTATCCTTCATTGATGACTACAGTCGATATACCTGGCTTTACATATTGAAAACAAAAGATGAGGTCTTTGCTGTTTTTCAAAAATTTAAGGCACAGGTTGAGAAGGAATTTGAGTGTTACATCTCTTGCTTGAGATCTGATAGCGGTGGGGAGTATGTCTCCAATGAATTTGCTGATTTTTTGGCTGAAAATGGCATTCGTAGGCAGCTAACCTGCAGCTACACTCCGCAGCAAAACGGAGTAGCTGAAAGGAAGAACAGGGTTCTGATGGAAGCTGCTAGGGCCATGATGAATGAGAAGCATATGCCGCTTTACTATTGGGCAGAGGCTGTTGTGACAGCCACATATATTCTGAACAGGACTCCCACTGCAGGCATTCATGACATGACACCATTTGAGAGGCTCTATGGCTATAAGCCGGATGTAAGACACATGAAGGTCTTTGGCTGCCTTGCTTATGTGCACATTCCAGATGAGAAAAGGAAAAAGTTGGATCCCAAAGCGCATAAGAGTGTGTTCATTGGATACTCACAGGAGAAGAAGGCATACAAATGTTATGATCCCTCTACCAGGGAGACTTTGGTAAGCAGGGATGTCATCTTTGATGAGCTGGGCTCTTGGTATGTCTCACCAGTTGCAGTGCCATCCGATCTGCCTTCCACTCATGTCTCTACAGTTGATATGCAGCAGAGCACTGCTATGGCAGGACCTATCAGTCAGACAGTATCCCCATGGACAGGGAGATTGAGGAGCTCACCGTCCACTGACACGGGTATGTCAGTGAGGGGGAGACATGATGTCTTGGACAGCAAAGGAAAAGAGAAAGTTAGTGAGGATGGTATGATGACACCTGGCAGAATGACTTCGGGCTATGAGTCTAGTGATACTTTAGACAGCGAACTTGGTATTCCAACTGTCTATACGCCTGGCACGAGGCAGAACAGGTACATTCCGCCTCATGAGAGAGGTGAATCGAGTAGTGCACCACAGCCTAGACGATCGCAGAGGGTCAGATACCCTGTTGACAGGTTGACGTACTCTGGTTATTCTGCAAAGCATTATGCATACATGACAAAAGTGATGGAGATCAAAGAACCAGGTACTTATGCTGAAGCAGCAAAGGATGAAAACTGGTGCATGGCTATGGACGAAGAGATGAAAGCCTTGGCTGAAAATCAGACTTGGGATTTGGTACCACTGCCTGAAGGGAAAAAGCCTGTTGGCTGCAAATGGGTTTATAAAATCAAATGTAAGTCTAATGGCAGTGTAGAAAGGTACAAAGCAAGGCTGGTCGCTAAAGGATATGCTCAGCAGTATGGCTTGGATTATGATGAAACATTCAGTCCGGTTGCAAAAATGGCAACCATACGAACTGTTATTGCCTTGGCTGCTGCAAAAGGCTGGAAATTGCAGCAGATGGATGTTAAGAATGCATTCCTCAATGGTGATTTAACAGAGGATGTATACATGGTTCAGCCGGAAGGGTATGAGCACCCTGATTTTCAGCATTATGTGTGCAGGCTGAAAAAGGCACTGTATGGGCTGAAGCAGGCTCCGAGAGCCTGGCATGCTAGGATCAGCAGTTACTTGCAGAGTCTTGGATTTGTTGTTGGCAGGGCTGATCACAGCCTATTTACAAAGAAGACTGACAGTGGCTTGGTAGTGCTGGTCATATATGTTGATGACCTGATAATCACTGGAAATGATGACATGGGAATTCAGCATGCTATGAAGATGCTGAAATCTGAATTTGACATGAAAGATCTGGGAGATCTGAAGTATTTCTTGGGTATTGAGGTCGTACCAGCTGAAAATGGCTTATGGCTGATGCAGAAGCACTATGCCATGGAAATGCTTAAGAAGTATGGCATGGCTGAATGCAAACCACTGGATACACCTCTGGACCAGAATGTAAAGCTAGACATGAACACTGGGGCTGAAGTAGAAGATGTGACTATGTACAGGCAGATGGTCGGCAGTCTGATTTACTTAACCATCACTAGGCCTGACTTGAGCTATGCAGTAGGGCTGATAAGCCAGTTTATGCAAAAGCCGAGAAAGCCGCACTTGGATGCAGTTAGACGCATCATGAGGTATGTTAAGTCCACTGTAGACTATGGGCTATTCTATGTCAGAGATAAGCCCTTGATACTGATTGGATACACATATGCAGATTGGGCAGGATGCTCAACTGACAGACGATCTACCAGTGGCTATGCCTTTGGCTTTGGTAGTGGCATGATCAGTTGGAGCAGCAAGAAGCAGCCTACGGTTGCTTTATCTAGTACTGAGGCAGAGTACAGGGGGGCTGCATTGGCAGCATGTGAGATTGCTTGGCTGCTCAAGCTTATGGCTGACTTGGATATTCAGGTTGATGCTCCAGTGAAACTGTTATGTGATAATCTGAGTAGTGTACTCCTGGCCATGAATCCAGTTTACCATGCCAGGACAAAACACATAGAGGTACACTACCACTTTATTCGTGAGATGGTCCTTGCAGGAAAGGTTGATCTTATGCATGTGAGGACTGATGAGCAGGTAGCAGATATCTTTACCAAGTCTCTGGGTAAAGATAAGTTCTGTGGTTTTAGACAGCTACTTGGAGTACATATGTTGTCTTGAGCTTGAGGGGGAGTGTTAGAATATCAAGCTCATTCTGGGTGTGTTGACCGACATGAGCTGGACACAGCTAGTCTAGCCATAGTAGTTAGATACATTAAATAAGTCGGTGCCTTTGGTGTGAATGGTCTTATGACCGTAGGTTGTATCTTTCACTATTGAGTGTGGTACGAATATAGTGTGTGAGAGAGGAAGCTGGTTGCTTCACTCTGCCTTTCATCAATCTGCCTCTTTGAATTTGAACAATATTGTGCCGCGGGGCTGATGGGTCCTATGAAGTCAATTCCCCATTTTTCGAAAGGTTGGCGAGCGATGACCGGGGTTAGCTCCATCTGATCTTTACGGACCGGGACCCTTGTCCATTGGCACTCGTCGCAATGTTTGACAAATTGTGAGGCATCGCGGAAGAGTGTGGGCTACCATAGCTGGGACTGCAACACCTTTCGTGCTGTAGTATCCCCGCTAAAGTGTCCTCCTGCAATACCGTTGTGCGCCTCTGAGAGCACATCATGCATCTCATGCTCATATACGCATCTACGTAGCAGACCGTCTTGCCCCAGCCTATAGAGCTGGCCTGTAATCAACTGATAGGGCTGGATCTTCAGGATTAAGCGCCTAAGCCGTGCCCGTTCTATTGGTCGTTCGGGCAGCCCATGCTCGAGCACTTGGACTATGTCGTCTACCCAGTATGGTGTCAGGTCGGCTTTGAATAGGTCTTTTTCGCTGGATATGTGGAATAAGTGGCTGTCTGGTAACTCGTCCACGATGCCTTGTCCAGCAGCTTCTCCTGTGGGTACTCGGGACAGATGGTGAGCCATATAGTGTTGTTTTCCCTTCCGTACTACCACTGAGAAGTCGAACTCCAGGAGCAGGAGAAGCCATCGGGCTATACGTCCTGTAGCGCAAGGTTTGTTGACTAGATAGAGCAGGGCTTGATGGTCTACAAAGAAGGTGAAGGGGGTGGCTAGTAGGTAATGCCGGAACTTCTTCACGGCGAATACCATGGCTAATCCCTCCCTTTCTGTTGTCGAATAATTCATCTCTGTCTCAGTGAGTTGCCTGCTCGCAAAACTCAATGGGTAATCTAAGTTATGCTCACCAGGTTGGCACAGCACTGCCCCCACGGCGAACTTAGAGGCGTCGATGTGTACGTGAAACATCATAGTCCAATCTGGGGGTCGTAGGATAGGTGCCGTTGTTAGGGATTTTTTCAGTTCCTCGTAGGCTCGTTGGCAGGCTTCAGTCCACTCGAAGACAATTAGCAACTTGTACAATGGCCTAGCGATCAGCGCGTAGTTCAGTACAAACCGCCGGTAGTATCCGGTGTGACCTAAGAAGCATTGAACTCCCCTGTAATTACTTGGGGGTGGAAGGTCCACAATAACCTTGACCTTTGAGAAGTCCGTGGCAATGCCGTTCTTGGACACCTCGTGTCCCAAGATGCATTCGTGCTTTACCCAAAACTGACATTTCAGGGGGTTGAGGGAGAGGCGGTATAAACGACACCGTTCAAAGACCGCGCAGAGTTTTTCGAGATGTTGGTTCCAGGCCGAATGGACACACAGGTCATCGACGAAGACCTCTAACTCCTTGCGAAGCATGTCCTTGAATATGGTGCACATGAGGCATTGAAAGGTGGCAGGGGCATTGGTTAGCCCGAATGGCATGACTACGTATGCAAAGACGCCCCACTCAGTGGCGAAGGCGGTCTTGTGCCTATCCGTAGGGTGCACTTGCACCTGATTGTATCCCGAGAAGCCATCCAGGAAACTGTAGGCTTCCTTACCTACCACCCTCTCAAGCATGTGCTCGGTGTATGGTAAGGGGTAGTTGTGTCTCTTTGTTGCGGCGTTCACTTTCTTGTAATTGACGCACACTCGAATCTTGCCGTTTTTCTTCATGACAATGACTATGGGTGACACCCAGTCCGTGTGCTCAATTTCGTAAATGAATCCGGCTCTCATCAACTTGTCAATTTCCTCCTTGATAGCATGGGCGTGCTTTGGATTCATGGGGTATGGTCGCTGCTTGACCGGCGTTGCATCCGTTGTCATGGGTATGTTGTGAGTCACAACACTCGGATCTACCCCTCGTAGCTCATCTAAGGACCAAGCAAATACATCCCGGTACTCCCGCAAAAGAGTGATAAGGCTGGATTCTTCTTCCTGGTCAAGTCCTCGGCAATGAACACTGGTCGGGGTGTTTCCCATTCCAGGGCTAGGTTTACCTCCTTGACCTTGGCTGGCCCTTCAATGGGTTCGCGGGTTTGCCCTTGGCACTTGGCACTTTGCAGAACCACCACCCTGTCCCCTCTTTTGAATTTCGAAAAGCGCTTAGGGAGGTCTTGTGGCTTCCTTTGTTCCTCTGATCGTGCATCGTTGGGACGCTTAGCTTCATTCTGCCGTAACCGTCTGCGCCTCAGGTGGATGGGTAAGTCTCCCTTGGTGCGTCTGGTCATGGGTGGCCTAGGGATTTCTGGGTCATCCTCTGAAGTAACTTCAGATTCAGAGTCGAATTCCCCGTTTTCACTAGAGGAGGTGGTCTCCCCTGGTGGCCGCAGTTCGGATGGCGACTCGGTTCTAAGCATTGCTGCCATCTCTGGTTGGGTCAGGCCGGCTTGCTTAAAATCCACAGCTCCCATCTGTTCCAACCAAGCACGATCGCATTTCGCACACATGACTCCTTGGTCCATTCGAAGGGCCGGCCTCGGCTGCGGTTTAGCATCTGCTCGGATTTGCTCAATCTCTCGCCCTTCGGTGTTATATTCTATGGTTCCCATCTCACCCTCACTTCCTTCATCGAAGGGTTGGCAATCTTCGTATTCGTCACTGGAATCCGCCTTGCTAGACTGCTCATTGTCCCCCAAGGCCTGCTCTGCCTCATCTTGTTGGTCGGGAACCAATGCCCAGTTGTATCTGAGATTCAGTTTGTGCACTCTGGTCCACTTCCATTCGGGTTCTTCCAAGAGGTCTTGGAGCGGCTTGAGATTGGCGGCTGCGTTGCGTGCCAGTCGGTCTGTTAGGTGCCCCAGTATTGCCTGGAGTTCTCTCCTGCTGGTTGGCACTTGGGAGGCGACAGGCTTAGGCCCGTCATGGAGACTTGCTGTCATCATGTAAACAGGTGTAGGCTGTGTTTCTCTCGGCTTGCCAACTGTTTTGATAGCCTACTCGTACGCCTCATGATCTGAGAACGGTAGGTCAAGTATAGCGAGAACGTGCATCCAATCCCGCTCGTCCTCTAGGCAAGGGATATACTTTGTTAAGGACCCATAGGGTTCCTTGTTCTGGGTGGTTCCCTTGAGTAGAGTAGAGATGGCATCCAGGTCGACTGGCGAGGTCCTCCAAGTGTCCATCTCTATTCTCACAGCGTTAGTTCAGTTGCCCAGGAAGATCAGGCTGTTACCCCAGTCTTCGATAACTCTAGCATTGCGCATCCAGGGTCGACCCAATAAGATATCATAGTCCACTCCCTTCATGACGATAAAGTCGACAGAGAACTGGACTCCTGCAATCTTCACTGGCCAATTCTTCAAGACCCCGAATGGTTTCACTCGCATGCCATTTGCTAGCGTGACGTTAAACCGAGCAGCTTCGACAGGCGGGTTTCCCCACTTCTATAGCACTGCGTGGTTAAGCACACTGACCCCATCTCCTGTGTCTACAATCCCCTTTCTCGTTGCGTCCCCCAGGGCTAGGACTGGCAGGACTGCGTGCATTTCCGAGCCCTCCCAGAAGGCGTTAATGTGCAAGGATTTAGGGCCTGAGTGTAGCGTCAAACTCGGTAAGTGCGTTTCCGCATCCTGGTCTTGAGCATTTGCCAGAGCTTGCTCGTGTAGTTTCTCGACCCAATGTTTGAGGTCCTGCCATAGGGTAGAGTGCTGCCTGAGCAGCTCTCCCAGTCCAACCGTTATAGGGGTGGTCACTAGTGTGGTTAGGAGATTGCTAAACACTCGCCCTTCCCTTTGTTCAGACTGTCCGGGCCAATGGCCACGGCTGTCCTGTGGGTCTGTTATGTCTAGGCTTGGCCTTGACGGCACTGCTTGTGGCGTAGCAGCCTCGGCAGACTTAGGTTGGGGTAGCGATAGCGGCGCACTCATGCTGGAGAGATCATCAATCTCATCCTCCGTGATGGGTTCGACATCCTTGAGGTGCTGTTGAGCCTCCCTCATCCATTCCTTCACCTTTTCTATGGCTTCCAATTGCCTCCTGGGGTGTGGGTATTCCCCTACCTTAGCGCTTTCCTTTTGGGCAGTTCTAGGGGCAGAAGTCTCTGCCTCTGCGTCTGATACTTTCTTTCCGTGGGTAAGGTCGTAATGCTGTCAGTTTTTAGTGCGACCTTAGCCTCTGATCTCTTCTTTTTCCGCCTACGGCTCTTCTTTCCTACTGCGGTCGCGTCGAGATTGCTAGGTCCTGGCAGAGAGACGCCGGCCTGCTTCGTTTGTGCTCGGGTCATCACTCGTAGGGGGATAGGTGTGGCCTCCCCATCGGGGTTTTCAACACCAAACAGTCCTAGCGGGACAGACGGCAAATTAGCTGAACCAGAAGGCGGCTTCCGTTTTGGGCAGTCTATGAAAAGATGAGTGATTCCTCACTCTGCACACCTTTGGTCAGCTTTGTCCCTACTTTGCTGCTCTCTTTCTGGGCAACGTGATGAGACGTGACCGGGATGTCCACATGTCCAACAAGTGACCGGATCCTGTGGCTGCCCTCCCAAGCCTCTATCCCGTCCTTGTCCTAATGCCATCACCGGCACTGGTCGGTAATCCATGAGGATTGCATTGCCCTCGTCGTCATGCGAGATGTAAGGGTATATGTAGGTTTCCTCGTCACTGGGCTCCTCTACGTAGTGCACGGGAGCATCGCTCGGTGGGTGGGTCACATAGGGACCAGGCGGTCTAGGAATACCGGTAGGATTTATGTCCAGCCTAGGGACCGCTGGCTTCATGTCATTAGGTGCTGGTAGGGCAAGTGGGGCTCCCCTTCCATAGAATGGCTGTGGCCTGTTAGCCGGGTAGAGCTGGCCGTAGGGTTGCGTATATGGTAGTCTTCGTGGTAGTCTATAGTGTGCGGCATCGTGGCCGAACCTTCCACAGTTAGCGCAGGGTCTTGACCTAGGGTCTTGACATTCTGCTGGCAGGTGGTTTCCTCCACAGTACACGTACTGGACGTGTGGACGCGTAGGTCGCCTTAACATATCTAGTATTTTGGCTAGTTCCGTCTTGACCTCGGTCAAGCCGTGGTCCATCTCGGCGGCCTTCCCCTTATCTTGGGACGATGCGTTGGATCGCTCGCTAGAGGTTGGCGTTCGTTCTAAACTCCGTGGGTTGATTTCTTCTGGGTTCGAGCTCCTGGTGCTCCGCTCTTTCAGCTGGTCATCGACCCTAATGGCTTCCTCAAAAACCCTAGCCACCACGTCCCGTTGCAAGCTCGAGTTGCTTGCTAGTGCCTTGTACAATTCTTCATCCCAAATCCCGCTGATGAATACGGTTGACACTGCCCTGTCAGTCGGTCTTTCGCCCAAGGGGATTCTCTTAAGGAGGCTTCTCACGTGGGTCACATAGTCGAGGATGCCCTCCCTCTCCTTCTGCTTGACGTTCATCAGGCGCACTAGCAGGTTGTCAGAGTATCCGGGTTCGGCAAACCTCTTGACAAAAAGGTCCTTGAGGTTATTGAAGTTGGCCCGTTCTATAGCATCTAGGCTCGTATACCACGTCCTACCCTTATCGCTTAAGCAGAGTCCGAATGCTTCCAAACGTTGGGCCTAGTCGTTGAGGCCATTGGCTTCGCAGACCTGCTCAAACTGCTCGACAAAGCTGTACGGGTCGTCCGGTGGCTGGTACTTGTCGAGTTGCTTAGCGACGATAGGTATTTTGGCTTGGCTCTGATGCCAGGAGGCATATTCCACGGTGGATTCCGTGAGGTTTTACGGTGGATTCCGTAAACTTAGATGACCGGAGCTCATACGCAAAGAGGATTCTTTGTGCGAGAAGTTGATGGGGACGCCTGTCCTTTTCGGGCGTTTCATTAATTTAGTGTGTACATGGGTGATTCCATAGCGGGTGATTCCGCAAAATGCATATTAAATTAATAAACGTTTATGAGTTTAGAGTGCGCACTCGTAATAAATTAAGGTTAGGATTTATTTCTAACCAGTTGATTTATTTATGTAGCTGAAGACTGCTAGGTATTCACTTTTGTCGGTTTAATTGTGTTATTTTACTAACGATTGTGAATGCTTCAGTTGATGTGTAGAGATAGCAACAGTGGCGGAGGAAAGCATTGGAGTCTAGCGGGTTTTCGACCTTTGGACTATATTTTGATAGGCGCCACGCCTATATTTTGTTATGTCTATAGAGACATCGATTATTTATTATTATTTTGTATGCGCTTATGCGCCTGGATATGTTATTTCTATTTGGACATTGAGATTGGGCGTGCCAGACTCTATGGGCACCGTCCATTAGCTTTATTTTCCTATTTTTGGTAGAAAGCAAACTCAAAAGCTAAAAAGCTTGTCATATTTTTGTAATTGGGCTATTATTGAGCATGAAGATTGGAAATATACATAAAATACATGCTTTGTGAAGCGCTCACACAAGGCATGGGGGAGATTGAACCCAATTTGTCTCTTGTCTCATGTCGTGCTTGCTTTTACATGGGTTTTTGTGCTAAAAAGTAGAGTACTTTGTTCTTGGGGACCTTTCGGGATTCACCACGTGAGCTATCTGCGTCCGATCTGCGCACCAGTGGTATTAGAGCGGAGCAGAGATCAAGGGCTTCCAATCGCTACCAATCTCGGGCGAAGGCGGAGCTCCAGGAACAAACGACCTCTACAGTCAATCTCGTCGCGAACCGTCGATACAGGCAGACTTCTGGCGATCAAGAACCCCTATTTCCACTGTCAGATCGCGAAGGACCAGGCTCTGTCGGCGGAGGACCACTCATCCATTCTCTTCATCAAGTCGTTGCAAACAGAGATAAGATCTTTCATAATCAAGTTTATTATTAACTTAAAGCTTCATCTTAAGCTTAAGAAGCTTATAAAGCTTCAAATCTTCAAATCGATTTGCAAGAGGAGGCTCCGAATTTCACGCGCGGCCAAAAAAAAAACGCCCCCCCCCTCACGATCAAAAACGGCGGCCTCTGCTAGTCCTCCTTAAGCCTTAAGCACTTAAGCTTAAGCTTAACTACTTAAGCTTAAGGCTTCTTACAAGTTACACAGAGCAACAAAGTCGATTTACTCCGGGTCTCGCACTCTTCAAGTCAAGTTCCGTAAGTCGACAGAAATCAAGTACTGCAAGTTCTGCAAGTCGGCCTAAGTCCAGCAAGTCAACAACCCTGCAAGTCTGCTAAGTCTATAACTCTGCAAGTCAGACTAAATCAGAACTGACTAGTGCTTAAAACTCATAGAAGACTTGTTCGTATGCAAAAACTCTGAACTGGAAAGTTGTTCGCAGCAAGCTGTTCTACCTATCTACAAGTTCGTTCAAGTACTTTTAGCAAACGGAGACAGAAATATTGCAGAATTTCTGAAAATTGAAGAAGAAAATACCCAAAAATACATAGCCTTGTAACCCCAAATTTGAGCTACGCTCATCCCGCTAACTGATTTTGAGTGAGAAAGGTTTGTTGAGTTTTACAGGATGACTACCCCACATATGGATGATCCTATGGCTAAAGACGACCTACCCGAGCCTACCATGGAACAAAAGCTGGATCTTATCATGCTACAATTGGAAGAAGAGCGAAGAGCTAGGCAAGCTTTGCAAGCACAATTGACAAAGCTACAAGGAGCGTCCACTGACAAAGAAGAACCTCAAGCTGAAGATTTGATTCGCCGTACCATCGACGCCACTCTTGAAGCACAAACTATTCGCAAGGAATCCAAGATAAGTAAACGAAGTTTCAAGTTTCGCACTTTCAATGGCATAAGAGAAGGAAAGATTGTTTTATCATTCATTAGCCAGTTTGATGACTATTTCCATGAGGAAACTTATCCCGAGAAAGATAAAATCAAGTGTGTTACTAATCATCTGATAGACAGAGCATCACTTTGGTGGACTGTAGTCCGCAAGAGCATAGAATGTCCTGCTACATGGGAAGATTTCAAGAAGAAGTTCATGCAAAATTTCCTACCACCGCAATTTCATGAGAAGGCTATCAAGCAATGGGATTTACTTCAACAGCGCGATCGTGAGCCTATTCCACAGTACACAGAGCGTTTTTGGAATGCACTCTTACAGCTACGCATGCTTGAAGACGTACCAGAGACGACACATAAGCGGAAGTACATGTCTGGACTTCTTGGACATTACTACGCTGAAGTGAACATGTTCAAGCCTGCTACCCTTGAAGACGCTATCTCCTTAGCTCACGACACTGAAGATAAGTTACGCGGAAGAGATCGACGACCACAGCCATTCCAAGCAAACGGTAATTATGGATCTAAACAATTCAATTCCAATTTCAGAAGGTTTAATCCAGGTCATTTCTCATCACCATCTTTCCGCAAGAATTGGCCTAAACCACCTGCATTACCATCCACTGTCAATCCAAATCCTAAGCCTATTCCACAAGCAAATCCAAATATACCCAGACTCCCAGCCATTGCAAATAATGTGACCAAAGCCAAGCCCATCGTATGCTACAAGTGTCACCAACCAGGGCATCTCGCAGCAAATTGTCATTCAAAGAAGCCATCAGCACATATCAACTACCTTGGAGCTATGGACGAAGAAGAGCATGAGGATATGCCAGATTTCACTGAAGATGAAGATGATCCTACTACTACTTCTGACACTTTACCAGGTATGCCTACTTTACATTCATTGTTGACTATGAAATGTATGGTGCATGGAAAAAAAAGAACTATACTGCATGACGACGGTAGTACGCATGACTTTATTTCAGCAAAATTGGTAAAGGAATTGAAATTGCATACAGTACCTACGCACTATCGCATAAAAGCTGCATTTTTAGGCACTAGGTACAATGGCACACAAGAAGTTCAAGATTTAGAAATTCAAATTGGTTCATATATTGAAAGAAGAAATTTCTTAGTTGTCCCATTACAGTCAAGTGACATTATTCTAGGAATGCCATGGAGACACCAACATAATCCCAATATAGATTATTCCACACACACAATGAATATAAATTTTCAAGGAAAATCTATTACATTATTTGATATGCATGCATCTCATATGTTTCCACTGCTTTCGCATACTCAAGCAAAACGTGCACTGCGCAAGAATACTAAATCATATCTCATTTGGGTGAATGAATTGCATGCAAAGGAAAATCATATCCACCCTCAGCATAAGGAATTTCTTGCATATTTTAAGGACTGTTTTGCAGAAGACCTACCACCAGGTTTACCTCCATCACGTCCAGAAGACCATAAGATTGACCTAATACCTGGCACACAACCACCTTGCAAAGCCCCATATAGGCACAATCAAATGGAGCAAAAAGAAATCCAGAGTCAAGTAGAAGAATTACTAAATAGAGGTTTAATTCAACCTAGCAGTTCTCCATTCGGTGCACCTGTGCTCCTAGTCAAGAAAAAGAATAATACTTATCGGATGTGTATTGACTACCGAGCATTAAATAAGATCACTGTAAAGAATAGGTATCCTATACCTAGAGTTGATGACCTTATGGACAAACTGCAAGGATCTTCTATATTTAGTAAAATTGACCTTAAGTCTGGATATCATCAGGTGAGGCTAGATAGATCCGACATATTTAAAACTGCATTCAGGACACAGTTTGGCCATTACGAATTCTTAGTTATGCCATTTGGATTAACTAATGCACCTGCTACTTTCAGTAGAATGATGAACCGTATTTTTCTAAAATATCAATATTGTGTGATTGTTTTCTTTGATGATATTTTAGTGTTCAGTCAAAGTGAAAAAGAGCATTATGAGCATTTATCATTAGTTTTTCAATTACTGAAAGAAAATCAATTGTTTGCAAATCCTGACAAGAGTGAATTCTTTAAGACAGAAATAGAATATCTAGGTCATATTGTATCAAAAGAAGGAATAAAAGTTGATCCTAAGAAAATTGATGCAATATTGCATTGGCCTATTCCTAAAAACGTACATGAATTACGCTCATTCCTTGGTCTTGCTAGTTTCTATAGGAAGTTTGTATGTAATTTCTCATTACTTGCTTTACCACTGACCAAACTTCTTAAGAAAGGCATTGTTTATCAATGGACTGAAAACCAGCAGAAATCCTTTGATTTACTCAAACATGCATTAACCAATGCCCCTGTTCTACAATTGCCTGACTTTAACAGACCATTCTTTCTAGTTGTGACTGATGCTAGTGGATCAGGAATAGGAGCCGTGCTTATGCAAGACAACCATCCAATAGCATATTCTAGTTCTAAGCTGAAACCCTCTGAGCTCAAATATTCCACTTATGACAAGGAACTCTTAGCAGTTGTACAAGCATTAAAACAATGGAAGCATTATTTAATGGGTTCAGAATTCATGATAAAGACCGACCAGCAAAGCATTAGACATCTACTTAGCCAACCCCAAATTTCTGACCGTCATATCAAATGGGCTTCATTCATTCAAAGTTTCCATCCTATCATTCAATACCAACCTGGAAAAGAAAATGTAGTTGCTGATGCATTGAGTAGAAGACCTGCAATTCATAACATTTCTATCATATCTTTTGATTCTTTGATTGCTATGAAAGACACATATCACCAGGATATTACTTTTCATTCTGATTGGCAAAAATTAGTTCAAAATAATTTCATTCCTGTTGATTCATTGTCATATAATGATGGATTCATGTTCTTTGAAAAGAGACTGTGTGTTACTATTCCATTCCGATCTTTTGTTTTGAATGAAATTCATTGTCCCCCATATCAAGGTCATAGAGGTATCATTTCTACATTATGCATGTTAACTGAAGATTTTTATTGGCCGCATATGGATGCAGATGTATCAAATTTTGTTTCTGAATGTTTGATTTGTCAAAGAATAAAAAGACATCATGGTAAACAGTATGGATTATTAATGCCTTTATCTATTCCATCTAAACCTTGGGAACATATATCTATGGATTTCATTACTGGCTTACCAAATACTAAATCTAACCATGACATGATTTGGACAATTGTAGATAGATTTAGTAAGCAAGCATATTTCATTGCATGTAAGAAAACTTTAACAGCATCACAAGCAGCACAGTTATTTTTGAAAACTGTTTTTACTAACCATGGATTGCCGAAAGTGATTATTTCAGATAGAGATTCTAGATTTTGTAATAATTTTTGGATTACACTGTTTGCAAATCTAGGCACAAAGATTGATTTCTCATCTGCATTTCATCCAGAAACAAATGGACAAACAGAAGCCACAAATAGCACCATTCTAGATCTTTTACGTGCATACACCATCTCTAAACCTCAGACATGGGATACTCATTTGCATTTATTACAGTTTGCATATAACAATACACCGCACACATCTACAAAGAAAGCACCTTTTGAAGTTATTTATGGACATAGATTATCTACCCCTGTTGCATCTTTGTCTAATAGAATACAAAGTGCCGATGATATTGCTGTTATGCATAACACTATTTTTGATGAGGTAAAGGATATGATTGCTAAAGCCCAACAATCATATACCAAACAAGCCAACAAGAAAAGACAAGCCATGAATTTCAAAGTTGATGATTATGTTTGGCTTAGAATAGAAAAGCGTAGACTGCAAAGTGTAGATAGACATCCAGTTGTCAAATTAGCTCCTAGATTCTACGGACCATTTAGAATCATTCATAAGATTAATGACAATGCATTCAAGTTAGAATTGCCATCTCATTGGAAAATTCATAATACATTTCATATTAGTTTATTGAGACCATTTAGAGGACAATTACCTATCCACCCTGTCTATGAAAACCCACCTTTACTAGAAGAAGAGACTGAAATACTTGAACCAGAAGCCATTATAGACACTGACTACATGACCACTAGAACTGGCCGAAGGTATTCTAGATATCTAGTAAAATTTAAGAACCATCCTGTAGAGGAAGCACAATGGATGCACGCTAGAGACCTAAATGCTTTCCCCACTCTGTTAGCTCCACATTGAGCTAATAGCAATTGAGGTCAATTGCTATCCCACCCCGGGGGTATGATGCCAGGAGGCATATTCCACGGTGGATTCCGTGAGGTTTTACGGTGGATTCCGTAAACTTAGATGACCGGGGCTCATACGCAAAGAGGATTCTTTGTGCGAGAAGTTGATGGGGACGCCTGTCCTTTTCGGGCGTTTCATTAATTTAGTGTGTACATGGGTGATTCCATAGCGGGTGATTCCGCAAAATGCATATTAAATTAATAAACGTTTATGAGTTTAGAGTGCGCACTCGTAATAAATTAAGGTTAGGATTTATTTCTAACCAGTTGATTTATTTATGTAGCTGAAGACTGCTAGGTATTCACTTTTGTCGGTTTAATTGTGTTATTTTACTAACGATTGTGAATGCTTCAGTTGATGTGTAGAGATAGCAACAGTGGCGGAGGAAAGCATTGGAGTCTAGCGGGTTTTCGACCTTTGGACTATATTTTGATAGGCGCCACGCCTATATTTTGTTATGTCTATAGAGACATCGATTATTTATTATTATTTTGTATGCGCTTATGCGCCTGGATATGTTATTTCTATTTGGACATTGAGATTGGGCGTGCCAGACTCTATGGGCACCGTCCATTAGCTTTATTTTCCTATTTTTGGTAGAAAGAAAACTCAAAAGCTAAAAAGCTTGTCATATTTTTGTAATTGGGCTATTATTGAGCATGAAGATTGGAAATATACATAAAATACATGCTTTGTGAAGCGCTCACACAAGGCATGGGGGAGATTGAACCCAATTTGTCTCTTGTCTCATGTCGTGCTTGCTTTTACATGGGTTTTTGTGCTAAAAAGTAGCTCTTTGAACCCTGGTTTGCCCCTAGTCCTGCTAGTAGCGAGGTTGCTAGCGCAGTGGCATTTTGTTCCACTGCGGTGTTATCGAGCAGCCGTTTCATGAGGAGCTCGCCCAACGTTAGGTCTTCCTCGAGTGCTCTTTCCTGGTCTGTCTGGTTTCGGCCAGCCAAGTTCAGCACTCGCTGCACCTCATGCAGCTCCATGCTTTGCCTTAGGCTCCTGGCTTGTTGGTCCCTATTGTATTCTGCTATGCCCTACAATGCCTTATGGGCTAGCCTCCTCTCCTCCTCTTGGTCCGCAATGATTGCCTCTGCCGTCCTGCCACGGTGTTCGTACCTGGCATGCACATCGTAACTATTCACCATTTGCTGTATGGCTTCCGAAAATGCGCTAACATCTAGCTCCCCTGCAAACCGATGATCTGAGCCTCCCTCTGTCATGGTGGGATTCTTGCGCCTGGTTGTAAGTCAGATCCTTGTCGTTGTCGCTCCTTGCTTGATCCTACCTTGCGCTTTGCGTGTTTGCTTACCCTTGGGTCTTCTCCTAGTGGTGGGTTTTTTGGGCAATTTATCTGAGTGAGTTCTTTTTAATTTTTGAATGCAGTGCTAAACTTAGGGTCACTCGTGAGTGTGTTGTTCCTCGTGCACTCGTGCTCAATCAGGCTTTCGACTTTCCTAAGTGTTCTTCAAGTGCGGAAATTCAATCAGAGTGCTGTGAGTGATTCCCCGGCGTCTCACTCACTCTTGCTCGTTTTGGGCCTGCCAGGTTTTGCTACTCTAGTCCTGGCTGCCCTATGGGTCCCAGGGTCCTATGCTACTTCCTATTGCTCACGTGGGGGTGGGTCGCTGGGGGAGTGCCCCAGTGTGTCCCTAGATGGTCAGGTTTTGTTTTGGTTTGACTCTGGGAATCGGACGTCCGATTTACCAGTGGTCTGATTGTGGGGATCGGACCAGGTATGTCAAGGCGAAGTGGGGGTCTTAAGGTCCGCGTGTCCGATTCTCAAGAGTCGGATGGGTGAGTGTGCGAGGAATCGGTCCGATTCTAGGCGGTCCGATTCTAGGAGGTCCAATCGGACCGGGTGATCCGATTATGGATGGGTCCGATTCTAGGAATTGGACCGGACATGGTCCAACTGGTGACGTGTATTACTTCGTCCGATCGGACAGGGTGGGTCCGAGTCAGAGCGTCCGAGTGGTCCGAGTGGTCGAGTCAAACAATTTGGTCCGAGTGTCCGATTCTAAAAATCGGACGGTGGGTCCGAGTGCCACGTGGCATGTACGATCGGACTAGTTGGTCCGAGCCTAGTGATTGGACGGGTCGTTCCGATCGGACGGCTGTCCAAGTGTCCGATTCTGGGAATCAGACACTAGGTCGGGCGTCCGATTCCGCCGGTCCGATGAGTTGCGCACACAGCTTTGCTCGATTTTCACTAGGTGTATTATCCTATTGGTCATGAGATTAACCCTCTACGGAGTTGAAGTGGGGCAGAGGAGATCGGTTACCTGAAGTAGCCGAATGCGATGTCCTCCTAGCTCTGGTCGATCGGACGGCTACTCAGCTCGCTTACTCTCTCACTCTCTATCGCTCTTGCTCTTTGTTGGTTGGAAATGGGGTCCTATTGCCCTTCCAAAGTTTATACCCTGCTACTTCTGCCCTACACACTAGAGGTTCCTTCCCTGGCGTTTCCTATGCCGTTACCTTGCATCTACTCCATTTTTTTTCCTTTCGTTTCCTGTGGTTTTCCCCCTGTTTCACAGCAGCAGCCCTCTGCCTCTTCGTGGGTGATTTCCTACTGCTAATCTATCCTAAACACATCCTGAATCGAAAGCAAAACACTGAACTAATTTCTCCATGTTTTCTAGTCATTAATAACCAGATTGTTCCAAAATACTTACCTGTTCTGAAGATCAAAAACACCCGACTTCCTACCTATCTCAAGCTCCAGTTCAGGGTGAATGCCCTACTTCGATGCTCGATATGAGGCGCGCGAGTGCTCGAGCTTGAATCCGTGGTCCCGGCAATGGAACCAAAATATGGGAGCTTTCGCTCAACCGCCAAGAGCCACGGACCGCTTATTGTTTCAAGCGTTCCAAGCGAGCTCTCATGGCCATCTCTCACCTAGCCGACGCGCCGTCGATCCTACAAATGCAGTGAACTTACCTTGATGCTCGATCGAGTACCCTCCTCTCTCTCACACTCCGGTAGCTCCACGATTCTCGATGCTAGCTCAAGCATCCTCAAGCCTCCTCCATCTCCAAGCTCCATCCTCCATAGCCGCACGCGCAAGAGAAGAGAAGAGAAGAGAAGAGAAGAGAAGAGAAGAGGAGAAGGGGAGACGAGATGGTGAAGAGCTTCACCCTCTTGATTCCTCACTCTCACACACACTCACTCCCTCACACTCTCACACTCCCTCTCTCAAGAGCACACACAAGCAAGAAGGAGAGAAGAAGAGAGGAAGAAGAAGACTAGTTTTGCCACACCAAAGAATGAGCTCTTCATTCACTTTTCAACTTTATATACAAAACCCTACTTCCCTTTTGGGCGGTCATCCCCTTTTTCCCTTTTTTACATGGCCGGTCATAGCCTAGGCCCTGTTTTCCATTGTCCTTTTATCTTCCTTGTTTCCTTTTCACTACCCTTCTATATTTACAAATCTCACGGGTGAGAGCCCGGCACTCTTTTACAAGATTTTAGGGTGCGCTTTTTATGCGCCTTTCCCTTTTCGTGGTTGCCTTGGCCTTTAACGGTTATCCTTGCGCTTTTGGCCTTTTCTCCTTTTTTTTCTTCCGTCGGGTTACCTTTTTTCCGCCTTTGCCCTGCGTCTTTTCCACTTTCTTTCGCTCTCTTCGTGTTGGGGTTAACACTCCCCCTCGAGCTCAATTCCAATTCCTGCACACCAAGCAGGTCTCTCAACCTATGCAGCTTCTTTGTGCCCAATGCCTTCGTAAATATGTCAACTACCTGATCCTCTGTGCTGACATAAACTAGATCAATAAGACCTAGTAAAACCCTCTCCCGCACATAGTGATAATGCACCTCAATGTGCTTTGTTCTAGCATGATAGACTGGGTTATTTGCCAAGTGTATACTGCTCATGTTGTCACAATAAATGACAACTAGCCCATCTGTAGGCTGATGCATATCATAATGTAGCTTATGCAACCAAGCTACCTCACATGCAGCCATTGTTGCACCCCTGTACTCAGCCTCTGTGCTCGACAAGGCAACTGTAGGTTGTTTCTTGTTGCTCCAAGTGACTGCAGCACTCCCAAAAGAGAACACATATCCACTGGTAGATCATCTATCATAAATACTACCAGGCTAATCAGCATCAGTGTATCCATGCAACTGTATCTGAACCCCAGTCTCATAAAATATTCCATGTTGTAATGTGGACTTCACATACCTGAGTATGCGTCTAGCCACATCCAAATGCGGTTTCCTTGGAGCTTGCATAAACTGACTTACCAATCCAACAGCATGGCTCAAATCTGGCCTGGTAATAGTCATATAAATCAAACTTCCTACTATGCGTCTGTACATAGAGGGTCTTCGAGAAGTTCACCTGCATCTGTGCTCAGCTTCACATTCTGCTCCAAAGGAACTGAAATAGGCTTACAGCATGTCATCCCATATTTGGATAGCATGTCCAATCCATACTGCCTCTGCAAGAGCCGTATCCCACTTGGTGATCTAATCACCTCAATGCCCAATAAATAACACAGCTCTCCCAAATCCTTCATCTCAAACTTTTGCTTCAATAGCATTTTCACATGAAGGATATCTTCATCACTGTCACCTGTCATAATCAAATCATCAACATAAATGACAAGTAGCATAATACCTTTCTCTGTTTTTCTCACATAAAGTGAGAAATCTTCCTTGGAAATCTGAAAGCCAATAGTGACAAGATACTTTCCTATCTTGTCAGTGTTGAGATATCGAGCTCCACTCGTGATATGCCAGGGTGACCATTGTGCATTTATGTCACTGACTTGTTAGCTGTAGATGCGATTGGTACACCGCCCATGAATAATAGCTAGATGACAGCTATCCTTATTTACTCTAGTTCATGGCTCAGTTAGTATGCCACCTTAGTTAGTTGAGTTTGGTTTGAGACCCATATATAGGGTTCTTCTATTTCTATGTACTTGAGTTCTTTTTGGCTTACACAACTAAGAAGAAGAAAACAGTTTTCAGCCTCCACCCTTGTGTGTATTCCCCCATTGTGCAAGCAAGAAAGCTACAAGTGAGACTTCTTCCTTCTCTCCCACAATCGTGACAGTCAGACCATGCTCTAGGTTCTTGCTTCAAGCCATACAAGGCTTTCTTCAACCTGCAAACAAACTCAGGATGAACAGCATGGACATAACCTGGTGGCTGCTCCATATATACCTCTTCTTGCAAATTACCATGCAAGAAGGCATTCTTTACATCCATCTGATGTAAAGACCATTCCTTTGATGTAGCCATAGCAATGACTGCTCTTATGGTTGACATCCTTGCAACCGGACTGAATGTTTCTTCATAATCAATGCCATATGTTTGTGCATACCCCTTGACTACTAATCTTGCCTTGTATCTGTTCACAGAACCATCTGCATTGTGCTTCACCTTATAAACCCACTTACAACCAATTGCATTCTTATCTTTAGGCAAAGGTACCAATTCCCATGTAGCATTTGCTTCCAAGGCATCCATTTCTTCATCCATGGCTTTCTCCCATTTTTCTTTTCCCATGGCTTGCTCAAAAGAAGTGGGTTCTGGTTCCTGTATCACTTTGACCATATAGGCATAGTGAATGGCTGTAAATCCATCATATTTCAGCCTATCCATAGGATACCTAGCTCTGGTAGACTTACGCAAAGTAGGTTCACTCCCAAGTGCTCTCAAAACATCCCTGGTCTTCCTTACTCTAGGTGTAACAATAGAAGGAATACCCAACTCATCATCAATGCTCTGTTCTGAGCCACTGGATTCACCATCCACATAAGAGTGACCTGCATTCACATCAAACATGGGCTGATCTACCTTCTCTTTTTCTTTTTGTGATACTTGCATACCACTATCTGTATTGCTTTGAGAAGATTCTCTTGATCTCAATCTACCTGCCCATAGCGAAGAATGTGAACCACTGCTAGAGGACACTCCAGGTCCACTAATATCTTGTGACTGCTGCTGTGAATTCTGTGCAGCATTACCATTTTGTGCATCTACATTATCAATCATATTTACTGGTTTATACCAGCTACTCATCTCATAAAAAACAACATCTCTGCTCACTGTAAACTTACGAGTAGAAGGGTTATAACATCTATACCCTTTTTGCTACAGAGAGTAACCAATAAAGATGCACTTCTCAGCTTTTGGATCCAACTTGGATCTCAACTCATCTGGCACATGAACATAGGCAATGCAACAAAAAATATTCAAATGAGAAATATCTGCTTTCCTACCAGTATACCTCTCCTCTCGAGTCATCCCATGTATTGCTGCAGTGGGAGTCCTGTTCATTATGTAGACTGCTGTAGCAACTGCTTCAGCCCAGTAAAAATTTGGCAAGTCTTTTTCGTTGAGCATGGCAGGAGATACCTCTCCAATATGCCTGTTTTTCCTTTCTGCAATTCCATTTTGTTGTGGAGTATGACTGCATGAATATTGCTGCTTTATGCCATGCTCCTACAGGAACCTTGCAAACTCATTTGAGAGGTACTCTCCCCCTCCATCTGACCTTAGGCATTTTATTTGCAGGTCTGTTTCTTTTTCAATCATTTCTTTAAGAGTTTTGAAATGCCCAAAAACTTCACTTTTCTTTTTCATAAAATACACCCAAACTATTCTGCTATAGTCATCAATAAAAGTGACAAAATAATGATGGCCTCCAAGAGATGCAGCTTTAGTAGTCCACACATCAGAGTGGATTAATTCCAATGGCTTCTTACTCTCTTGAACATGTCTAGGAAATGGTTTCCTTGCCTGTTTTCCAAATTGACAGGCTTCACATACCTTATGCATTTTTGCAACCTTGAATTTAGGGCTTGCATTGATTTAAGTCGCTATACATTAACATAACCAATGCGTTTATGCCAGATATCAATATCTGCAACTACACCGGTCCCATGTGCAAACATTGTTGTACTCAATTCAGGCATGTCTGCATCCAACGTTGATGCCAGGAGGCATATTTCACGGTGGATTCCATGAGGTTTTACGGTGGATTCCGTAAACTTTGATGACCGGGGCTCATACACAAAGTGGATTCTTTGTGCGAGAAGTTGATGGGGACGCCTGTCCTTTTCAGGCATTTCATTAATTTAGTGTGTACATGGGTGATTCCATAGCAGGTGATTCCGCAAAATGCATATTAAATTAATAAACGTTTATGAGTTTAGAGTGTGCACTCGTAATAAATTAAGGTTAGGATTTATTTCTAACCAGTTGATTTATTTATGTAGCTGAAGACTGCTAGGTATTCACTTTTGTCGGTTTAATTGTATTATTTTACTAACGATTGTGAATGCTTCAGTTGATGTGTAGAGATAGCAGCAGTGGCGGAGGAAAGCATTGGAGGATAGCGAGTATTCGATTTATGGATTATATTTTGATAGGCGCCACGCCTATATTTTGTCATGCCTATTTATTGAGGCATCGATTATTTATTATTATTTTGTATGTGCATGGGCGCACGGTTATGTTATTTCTATTTGGACATTGTATTGGGCATGCCAGACTCTTTGGGCACCGTCCATTAGCTTTATTCTTATTTTTGTGTAAAAGCAAACTCAAAAGCTAAAAGCTTGCTATTTTGTAATTTGGGCTATTATTTGAGCATGAAGATGAAATATACATAAAATACATGCTTTGTGGAGCGCTCACACAAAGCATGGGGGGAGATTGCACCCAATTGGTCTCTTGCTCTTATCGTTCATGCTTTTTACCTTGTAATTTGTGCAAAAAGTAGAGTTCCATTGTTCTTGGGGACCTTCCGGCATTCACTACGCGAGCATACGGCATCCGATTTGTGCACCAGTGGTATCAGAGCAAAGCAGAGATCAAGAGCTTCCAATCGCTACCCATCTCGTACGAAGGCGGAGCTCCTAGAACGATCGGGCTCTACGGTCAATCTCATCGCGAATCGTCGATACAGGCAGACTTCTGGAGATCAAGAACCCCTGTTTCTGTCATTGGATCGTGAAGGACCGGGCTACAGAGGCGGAGAACCACTCCTACATCCTCATATACAAGTCGTAAAAAGAAGCAGTGAGAAAACCTCCATAGCTAATAAGGTTAAAAGCTTTTTCCTTTTAATAAGCTTAATATTAAAGCTTATAAGCTTTAAGAAGCTTTAAAGCTTCAAAATCATCCCGCGAGGCATCTAAGGACGTCGTGGATTTTTCGGTGGCGTCAGAAAACGCCCCGCTCCCCCCCACGATTTCACGATTTTTTAAGCTAAGCTTAAAAGCTTAGTTTCCTAAGTTACAAGTCATATAAGCCTCTCAGATCCAGCAAGTACTGCAAGTCTGCAAAGTTCAGATTCAGCAAGTATCTTCAAGTCAAGTTCTGCAAGTTTTGTAAAGCGACTAAGTTCTGCAAATCTTCATACTCTGCAAGTCACAAAAGTCTTCAACTCTGCAAGTCAGACTAGTCAACTGGAGTCAGAACTGACTTGTGCTCAAAACTCATAGAAGGACTGTTCCTGCGCAGGAACTCCGAACTGCAAAGTTGTTCATTGGAAGGTACTCTACCCATACGCAGGTTTGCTGAAGCATTTTCAGCATACGAAGAAGGATAAAACACAGATTTTTCAAAGATTGTGAAAGCTATACCCAAAAATACATAAGCCTTGTATTCTCGAACTTGAGCTGCGCTCATTCCGCTAACTTGATTTTGAGTGAGAAAGGTCTTTTGAGTTTTATAGGATGACGGAACCACATATGGATGATCTTATGGCTGAAGGCGACCTACTTGAGCCTACGATGGAGCAAAAGCTGGACTTAATCATGATGCAATTGGAAGAAGAACGAAGGGCTAGGCAAGCATTGCAAGTTCAACTGGAAAATTTACAAAGAGCGTCTACCGACAAAGAAGAACCTCAAGCTGAAGATCTTATTCGATGTACTATCGACACAACTCTTGAAGCTCAAACCATCCACAAGGAATCGAAGATAAGTAAAAGAAGTTTCAAATTCCGTACTTTCAACGGCATACGAGAAGGAAAAACTGTTCTAGCATTCATTAGTCAGTTTGACGACTATTTCCATGAGGAAACCTATGCAGAAAAAGATAAAATCAAGTGTGTCACTAATCATTTAGTAGACAGAGCATCTCTTTGGTGGATTGTAGTACGCAAGAGCATAGATTGTCCTGCTACTTGGGAGGATTTCAAGAAGAAGTTTATGCAGAATTTCCTTCCTCCACAATTTCATGAGAAAGCTATTAAGCAATGGGATCTTCTCCAGCAACGGGATCGTGAGCCTATTCCTCAGTATACAGAGCGTTTTTGGAATGCACTACTCTAGCTACGCATGCTTGAAGACGTACCTGAAGCGACACACAAGCGCAAGTATATGTCTGGACTCCTTGGGCATTACTACGCTGAAGTTAACATGTTCAAGCCTGCTACTCTTGAAGAAGCTATTTCACTAGCTCATGACAGTGAAGATAAGCTACGAGGTAGAGACAGACGTCCACAGCAATTCCAAGCCAATGGTAACTATGGATCTAAACAATTCAATTCCAATTTTAGAAGATTTAATCCAGGTCATTTCTCTTCATCATCTTTCCGTAAAAATTGGGCAAAACCACCTGTATTACCAACCAATGTCAATCAAAACCCTAAGCCTATTCCACAGCCAAATCCTAATGTCCCTAGACTTCCTGCCATCACAAACAATGTAACCAAAGCCAAGCTAATAGTATGCTATAAATGCCACCAGCCTGGACATCTAGCAGCAAATTGTCATTCGAAGAAGCCACCTGCCCATATCAACTACCTTGGAGCAATGGAGGAAGACGAACATGAAGATATACCTGATTTCACTGAAGATGAGGATGACATTACTACACCTTCAGATACTTTACCAGGTATGCCTACTCCGCATTCTTTATTGACTATGAAATGTTTGGTGCATGGAAAGGAAAAGATTATTTTGCATGATGACGGTAGCACTCATGATTTTATTTCAGCAAAATTAGTAAAAGAATTGAAGTTACAGACTGTACCTACGCATTACCGCTTCAAAGCTGCATTCTTAGGCACTAGGTATAATGGTACACAGGAAGTGCATGATTTAGAGATTCAAATTGGTCAATGCACTGAAAGAAGAAATTTCCTAGTTGTTCCATTACAGTCGAGTGACATTATTTTAGGTATGCCTTGGCGTCACCAGCATAACCCAGATATAGACTATTCCACACATTCAATGAATATTAATTTTCAAGGAAAATCTATTACATTATATGGTATGCATGCATCTAATGTTTTTCCACTGCTTTCGCATACTCAAGCTAAACGTGCATTACGCAAGAGTAGTAAATCTTATCTCATTTGGGTGAATGAATTGCAAGTAAAAGAAAATCATATGCACCCTAGGCATAAAGAATTTCTTGCACATTTTAAGGACTGTTTTGCAGAAGACCTACCACCTGGTTTACCTCATTCACGTCCAGAAGACCATAAGATAGATTTGATCCCTGGCACACAACCACCTTGCAAAGCACCATATAGGCATAACCAGATAGAGCAAAAAGAAATTCAGAGTCAAGTTGAAAAATTACTAAATAGAGGATTGATTAGACCTAGTAGTTCTCCATTTGGTGCACCTATTCTGTTAGTCAAGAAAAAGAATAATACCTATCATATGTGCATTGACTATCGAGCTTTAAATAAGATCACTGTAAAGAATAGGTATCCTATTCCTAGAGTTGATGACCTTATGGACAAACTACAAGGATCTGCTATATTTAGTAAAATAGACCTTAAGTCTGGTTATCATCAGGTGAGACTAGATACGTCAGACATATTCAAGACTGCATTTAGGACACAGTTTGGTCACTAGGAATTTTTAGTGATGCCATTTGGATTGACTAATGCACCTGCTACGTTTAGTAGAATGATGAATCGTATATTTCTGAAATATCAGTATTGTGTAATTGTCTTCTTTGATGATATTTTGGTGTTTAGTCAAAATGAGAAAGAACATTATGAGCATTTGTCATTGGTTTTTCAGTTATTAAAAGAAAATCAACTGTATGCAAACCCTGAAAATAGTGAATTTTTTAAAACAGAAATTGAGTATTTAGGTCATATTGTATCATCTGATGGAATTAAAGCTGATCCTATGAAAATAGATGCAATATTGAATTGGCCTGTACCTAAAAACGTGCATGAGTTACGCTCATTCCTTGGTCTTGCTAGTTTCTATAGGAAGTTTGTACGTAATTTTTCATTACTTGCATTACCATTAACCAAACTTCTAAAGAAAGGAATCGTCTATCATTGGTCCGAAAATCAACAGAAATCCTTTGACTTACTGAAACATGCATTAACCCATGCCCCTGTTCTACAGTTTCTTGATTTTAATAGACCATTCTTTCTAGTAGTGACCGATGCTAGTGGATCGGGAATAGGAGCTGTACTTATGCAAGGCAATCATCCTATAGCCTATTCTAGTTGTAAGCTGAAACCTTCTGAACTGAAATATTCCACATATGACAAAAAACTATTAGCAGTTGTACAAGCATTAAGACAGTGGAAACACTACTTAATGGGTTCAGAATTTATGATTAAGACCGATCAGCAAAGTATTAGACATTTACTTAGCCAACCCCAAATCTCTGACCGTCATATCAAATGGGCATCCTTTATTCAAAGTTTTCATCCTATCATTCAATACCAACCCGGAAAAGAAAATGTAGTGGCTGATGCATTAAGTAGAAGACATGCCATTCATAATATTTCTGTTATATCTTTTGATTCTTTGATTGCTATGAAAGATACTTATCATCAAGATATTACTTTTCATGCTGATTAGAATAAATTAGTTCAAAATAATTTGATTCCTATTGATTCATTGTCATATAATGATGGATTTATGTTTTATGAAAAGAGATTGTGTGTTACAATTCCATTCCGATCTTTTGTTTTGAATGAGATTCATTGTCCCCCATATCAAGGTCATAGAGGTATCATATCTACCTTACGTACATTAACTGAAGATTTTTATTGGCCGCATATGGACAATGATGTATCTAACTTTGTTTCTGAATGTTTGATTTGTCAAAGAGTTAAGAGACATCATGGTAAACAGTATGGATTACTTATGCCTTTGTCTATTCCATCTAAACCTTGGGAACAAATTTCTATGGATTTCATTACTGGTTTACCTAATACTAAATCTAACCATGATATGATTTGGACAGTCCTAGATAGATTTAGTAAACAAGCATATTTCATTCCATGTAAGAAAACTTTAACAGCATCACAAGCAGCACAATTGTTTTTGAAAACTGTTTTCACTAACCATGGATTGCCAAAAGTTATTATTTCAGACCGTGATTCTAGATTTTGTAACAACTTTTGGATTACTATGTTTGCTAACCTAGGCACCAAGATTGATTTTTCATCTGCATTTCATCCTGAAACTAATGGACAAACAGAAGCCACTAACAGTACAATTCTAGATCTTTTACGTGCATATACTATCTCTAAACCTCAGACATGGGACACACATTTGCATTTATTACAGTTTGCATATAATAATACACTACACACATCTACAAAGAAAGCACCGTTTGAAGTGATTTATGGATATAGATTATCTACACCTGTTGCATCTTTGTCAAATAGAATTCAAAGTGCTGATGATATTGCTAGTATGCATAATACTATTTTTGATGAGATTAAAGATATGATTGCCAAAGCCCATCAATCATATACCAAACAAGCCAACAAGAAAAGACAAGCAATGAATTTCAAAGTTGATGATTATGTTTGGTTGAGAATAGAAAAACGTAGACTACAAAGTGTAGATAGATACCTAGTAGTCATATTAGCCCCTAGATTCTATGGACCATTTAGGATCATTCATAAAATTAATGACAATGCATTCAAGTTAGAATTACCACCTCACTGGAAAATTCACAACACATTTCACATTAGTTTATTGAGACCTTTTAGAGGCCAATTACCTGTACACCCTATTTATGAAAACCCACCTTTATTAGAGGAAGAGACTGAAATACTTGAACCAGAAGCTATCATAGACACTGACTTTATGACCACTAGAACTGGCCGAAGATATTCTAGATATCTAGTTAAATTTAAGAACCATCCTGTAGAGGAAGCACAATGGATGCACGCTAGAGACTTAAATGCTTTTCCCACTCTGTTAGCTCCACATTGAGCTAATAGCAATTGAGGTCAATTGCTATCCCACCCCGGGGGTATGATGCCAGGAGGCATATTTCACGGTGGATTCCGTGCTACGGTGGATTCCGTGAGGTTTTACGGTGGATTCCGTAAACTTTGATGACCGGGGCTCATACACAAAGTGGATTCTTTGTGCGAGAAGTTGATGGGGACGCCTGTCCTTTTCGGGCGTTTCATTAATTTAGTGTGTACATGGGTGATTCCATAGCGGGTGATTCCGCAAAATGCATATTAAATTAATAAACGTTTATGAGTTTAGAGTGCGCACTCGTAATAAATTAAGGTTAGGATTTATTTCTAACCAGTTGATTTATTTATGTAGCTGAAGACTGCTAGGTATTCACTTTTGTCGGTTTAATTGTATTATTTTACTAACGATTGTGAATGCTTCAGTTGATGTGTAGAGATAGCAGCAGTGGCGGAGGAAAGCATTGGAGGATAGCGAGTATTCGATTTATGGATTATATTTTGATAGGCGCCACGCCTATATTTTGTCATGCCTATTTATTGAGGCATCGATTATTTATTATTATTTTGTATGCGCATGGGCGCACGGTTATGTTATGTCTATTTGGACATTGTATTGGGCGTGCCAGACTCTTTGGGCACCGTCCATTAGCTTTATTCTTATTTTTGTGTAAAAGCAAACTCAAAAGCTAAAAGCTTGCTATTTTGTAATTTGGGCTATTATTTGAGCATGAAGATGAAATATACATAAAATACATGCTTTGTGGAGCGCTCACACAAGGCATGGGGGGAGATTGCACCCAATTGGTCTCTTGCTCTTGTCGTTCATGCTTTTTACCTTGTAATTTGTGCAAAAAGCAGAGTTCCATTGTTCTTGGGGACCTTCTGACATTCACTACACGAGCATACGGCATCTGATCTGCGCACCAAACGTAAACATTCTGCCCTTCTTCTTTCCTTTTGCTATCAAGTGACCTTTATTTTTCATATCCTCAACAAAGCATCCATGAGAATTAAATCTGACATGCAAGCCTTGCTCAACCATTTGACCAACAGAAACCAGGTTCTTTGTGATATTCGGGACATGAAATACATCCGACATGTATTTATTTTTCCCATCCTGCATAGACAAATGAATTTTTTCAATCTGCACAATAGGATGTGCAGTATCATCACCAATCTCCACAAATCCTGGTTTTTCCATTTTCCTTGCATCCTGCATCCATTCTACATGACCTGTCATGTGGTTTGATGCACGTGAGTCAACATACCACACATCGTTTCTTTCTTCTGCACTTGTCATAGAATTGGTCATGTGTTGCACCATAAACAAATGCTCATTTCTGTCATCACCCCGTCTACTAGAAGATGCATAATTCCCTTGTTGCAAATTTCCATTCATGATGTCATTCTGCTTTTTATAGCAGTCTTTAGCCATATGACCCATTTTACCACAGTAGTAGCATTCAACATTGTTGTTTGCATTTTGGCCTCTTTGCCATCCACCACAACCTCTTTGGCTCCCCCTGCCTCTAGAGTTACCACGTTCTCCTCCAAAGAACTGGTTTTCTTGAGTTTGTTGCATATTCTGATTTCTACCACGGCCTCCAGATCGGCCTCCTCTACCTCTGCCTTTACCTCTTCCAGCATTTGAGTAGAAGATAGCTTCTTTTGAAGTTCGTCCTAAAGAAGATGCACCACCATTTCTCTGCTCCTCAGAAATTAGAAGAGCAATCAACTCCTCAAAATCAGGAAATCTTTCACGGACGGAAATGGAAGTTCGGAACTGTGCATAATCCTTTCCTAGACCATTCAAGGTCACAGAAACTAAATCATCATCTTCCACTGGCGACCCAATGGAAGCAAGTGCATCTGCAATCTTCTTCATCTTCATGTGGTAGTCATTCATGCTCATGCTTTCTCTTTGCACATTGTGCAACTCTTGCTTGAGCTGCATTTTCCTGGCTTGCGTATTTGTGCTATACATTTTTGACAAAGTATCCCATGCCTCCTTTGGCGTACTTACATCCTGAATATGCACAATCATAGAGTCTAAAATACTAATAGACAGCCAATACATAACTTTTCTGGCTCTCTCATGCCATGCTTTAAATGCCTGCATTTGCTGTTGATTGGGAACATCAGGAAGAACTGGTTCTTCTTCATTTCCTACAACGAATTCCCAATATCCTTTTCCCATAAGGAAATTCGTCATTCTGAACTTCCATGCTTGGAAGTTGTTCTTGTCAAGCTTTTTAGTGACAATTTGTGAAAGAGAATCAGATGCCATTACAGAACACTGCAAAAAATTCTGTCACTGCAAAGAACATAGCTTCAGCCTCACAAGGGCAAATCTGCAAAACTGACGAAAGTGGTATTTGACCACACAGTCACTTCCTAGTGACGATTTTGCATCAACAGGCAACAAGGATGATTCTGTAACTCCCAATGTCTCTGCGCACAGGCATACGATGCAATTTCTACAATAACTTTTCACCAACCTGTAGAACAGTCGTCGCATAGCATAAAACAGGGCCTTTTCCTGAGTGCTTGCGGAAAACTTCCGCCTCCAAAACCGGCCCCGAAATGGCCTCAAATCAGAAAAACAAGGCAACCAAGGGCCAAAGCCCTTGCCCGTAGCATATACTGCCCTCTTGCTCCACCGCGAAGGGCGTCTCAATCTGAGACAATGCACTCTTGCACTTTCCGCATGTGCTACCTGCAGAGACTTGCTCCCAAAACAAAAAAATGAAAGCAACAATGGTCCTCTTACCAGAACACTGCGAACTTGGTTTGCTTTCTTGAGCTCCTTACCACGAACAAGGCTCTGATACCATGTCAAGATTGTGGGAGAGAAGGAAGGAGTCTCACTTGTAGCTTTCTTTCTTGCACAATGGGGGAATACACACACAGGTGGAGGCTGAAAAACAGTTTTCCTCTTCTTAGTTGTGTAAGCCAAAAAGAAATCAAGTACATTAAAATAGAAGAACCCTATATATGGGTCTCAAACCAAACTCAACTAACTAAGGTGGCATACTAACTGAGCCACGAACTAGAGTAGATAAGGATATCTGTCATCTAGCTATTATTCATGGGCGGTGTACCAACCGCATCTGCAAACTGGCAAGTCGGTGACATAAATGCACAACGGTCACCCTGGCATATCACGAGTGGAGCTCGATATCTCAACACCCCATGTCATAAGAGTAATCTTCATCTTCCACCTCAAGGTTAGTTTCAGCCCTCGGGGCACGTGCATCCCTTATTTGTTGCTGGAGGTCATCATTTGCCTTAGTTTTTCCCCTATTCCTTGTCATGGTTAGGTGCAGTCCCGTTAGACCACCTATCACTATTTTGCCCGTAACTTGAGTAGGAACTCCGATTGACCTACTTTTTTGTTTAAGTTAGAGCCAAGGATGCCCTCTTTGAACTAAGCATAAGCATTCACTCCCCGATTTCATACAAAAAATTTTGTAATAGGAAAAGTATTGCTTTACTGTGCAGTCCAGCACCCTGTCTACACCTGTAGGAGGCCTATTTTGACCTGTAAGTATCTTGTAGAGTCCAAATAGAGCTCCAAAACTGATCAAAGCCCTTAGTAGGACCTGTGGGCACTTTGCAAGACCTGCACCTTAGTTCCTGGGAGTAGGTACACTTCTGTAAATGCAAGCAAATTGCTTACAGCACCTTGTGGGGGTCAAGAAAGGGGTTGCAATGGATCAACTTGTCAATGCATGACTAAAGGGTCATCCCGCATGGCATAATAGATTTCCCAGTCATCCAATTTCATTTTTTGCAGCCTTATTCCAAAATTGAGCATGTCATAAGCATCTCTTAGCACAATTCCCCATGCATAGGCATCTCCCATATATTCCAAGCATCGTATTCACTGCCATTGACTGCATATGTATTCTCATGTCTGCAATTACATTTTCAGTAGTATTTTCCCATACATTTGTAGCCAATAATACATCCATACATCAGGAAATACATCTACATCAGTGCCAAGTCAATATCTTGGATCTTGAAGAGGGTACCTGCACCTGCAAGCAACTTCGGGCTCCGGATCATTAGGAGGTGGGCAAAGTTCCCCCCGGGCCAGGTTGTGCACCCCTTCAAGGTCTTTGATGGCAAGGGGGGTCACCCCTCTTTTGCCTTGCCACCTTGCATGGCATTGGATTTTTCCTTACCTAGAATATACATGGAAGAAATTTATTATTAAGCAACCAGCATGATGTGCATTTACAAATTGAGGATTGGCCATTTCATGATATGCATGATCAATAAGGAAAATGGGATGGGGACAGGGGTTACCTCTGCAAATGACTCACTGATTGCAGCACTTACCCTTTCTTACAATTTTTGGCTTAATGATCAAGAATCAAAACCAAGAACAATTATGGGTTAGGGGTTAAATTCTCAGCCAACAGGAAAGAAATTTGAAGTGTGCTCAGTCATGCATGCATTTCAAAAAGTGCATAATGGAATAAGGCAAGCAATAGGTGGTAGTGGCTGCCCACTCCAGCGAATTCATGGTTCACAAATATATACTATGCACCTGCTTTGGGATTCTTGATGTTTGTTGTTGGCATCAATCTGAACTATTGATGTTTGATGTTGGCATCAATCTGAACTATTCAGACTTTGTGGTTTCCATCTCTTCATTATGTATTCCACTTTTGAGCACGAAGACAACCCTAGTAGCAAGCTTTAGGATGTCATCAGCAAGAAAGACCTCAACTGCTTGCTTGGACACTCAAGAGCAAGGTTGGAAGACACAACATCCTAATGAAGCATCTGCTGATGGGATTAACTCCTCAAAAATAATGTTTGCTGAGTCAAAATCTTACAGCGAGTTTTCTGTTGAAAAACTTTGACAATGGATTGCAAAACTTGGTGAAGCTAATCCAATAACTGCTAGATCTGAAATTTCCCCCGTCCCATTTAGGGCCTCAGTATAAACATGAGTTTTCACATCAGAACCTATAGAAATAAGCTTGTCTTTTGTGAGGCACATGTAGACACAGCTCTCAGGTGTTGAAGATCTGACTTGTTCCAAACAAGCATAATCGCTAAGCTAGTTTCCAACCAAACACACAGCATCCATATTGTCTTCAGCAGCCAGGCACTTTGCAACTTGCTTAAATTATTAATTACCTTCAACTTGTCCAATTGATGAGACATGAAGTGTCTTTCGACTACATCAATGAGTTGTTCTCTTGATGGATTGGGGTAGATTCAATGAGATGAAAATGTCACCAACATCTATGCAAAGCAGCTTCATCTACTTTGCTAAAATCCACTTTATTTAGAAAAGCATTAGATTTCTAAATACGCCCCTTTTCTCTGAAGGGTGTTGAGGGATTGTCAATGGTCGATCTCTTGTCTTCAAGACCTGTGGGAGCCTCTAGGACACTAAGGGCAATGACCTTGCTGTGAAATTACATTTGAAACCTCGATCATGCTAGCTTGTTGTCACTGAAATGGTTAGAGAGCAACATCATGTTGTTTTTAGGGATTGCCTTGGAGTTAGAAAGCTTGCAAGCAGCAGTAGGGACAGAGAGGCCTCTGCATGCCAAGATCAACAATTTCTTTTTCCTCTTGGACGTCCAAAGATCAGGTTATGCCTATTAGAGCTCATCTGGGCCCAGAATTGAGTGAAGCTTCCATGATAAACAGGCATGTTGCACAATTTCCCTTGCCTGGTACATTGTTGAGAGGCTCTTCGACTGGAGTGGTGTCAGCTCAAACAAGGGACTATGCATTAGAACTTAGTGGCAAGCCAAGCATCTCAAAGCTCACAATATTTTACATGGGCAACATCAATGTATTTGATGGTGTCTTTGAGGACAAGGCTCAAGCCATCATGAATCTGGCAGCCAGTAATTGTTCCTGGACATCAAGTGTATTGATTGCCTCCGTTTCTCAAGGTTCTCCACTTCTAGGTGCCATGACTTCTCAAAGCAGGCTTGGCTCCCTTCATCTCGGGAATCTCATTAAACAAGATGTGGTTGAGTTGAATGCCAATACTGGTCTATCAGTTAGCTTCAATCCGATTGCAATTGAGTAAGTAGGAACATCATTTTTGCTGCCTCGTACATCGATTCGTTTTCCATGAAGAGTGATCTCACTTTAGAGAGATGGATTGTTGAAAACCCTTATCATTGCTGCGACATCTCTCTCTGCTACAGTATGTATCTCCACACCAATCACACTTAATCTACGCAATCAATTTGCCTTCAAATCTCAATTAGAAAGGCAACTAGACCTTCTACTAAAGCCACCGGAAAAGAAGCGCAAAGCTGAATCAATTAGACCACCCCATCAGGCTCGGAATTCAAACAATCTTGAAATATGACATAGAAATGACTATCTTGACCATTGGCAATGATCTCCACTCAATCGTGCTACCAGACACCGATGCACAAGTAGGTAGATGCTGATGGAAAGACCATCAGCTCCCGTGGCATCACTGTCCCCTGAGGTCTTGCTTGCATCATGGAAAGGTCATCCACTTCCTATCAAGCTCGCTTCCAGTGTGAAGAGCTTTATCAGATATGATGCTTTTGCTTTCAAGAATAGTTATGATCTCGATTGAAATGATGAGAATAATCAAGATAGAGCATGTATTTTGGCCATGGATTCCCTTGAAGAGAGATGTTGATGAATCCACCATGAAAGCTTGAAGGAAGAAGGAAGAAGAAGCTTGCTTTCAAAAGCAAATAGGACTAGTCTCTCTTTTTGCTCCAACTAAGTTCTCTTTAACCAAACTGGTTGCCAAAAATGCCTAGAATTGAGTGACGACCTGCTATTTAGACCATCCACCACCATATCTGTCCCTTGCAGTCTTCAATGCTGCTTGTCTTCTTCTTGGAAATGTCCACTAGTCACTTCAATGCTGCCTACCATGTTTGTACTTGTGTACTTGAAGTTCTTGGATTTGTGCAACTGAAAAGGATGACCTTAAATGAAATGTAGTTGATTGGATCAAAAACCTGAATAACTCTGATACCACTTGTCAAGAAGAGGTCAGGAGAGAGAAGAAGAGGAGAGAGAGAGTGCAGAAGAGAGAGAAATACTGCAAGAAGAGAGAGAAAGAGAGTGACGAGGAGATAGAAAGGCTAGAAAAGAAGAGAGAAAGACAGAAAGAGAGAGGAAGAAGCCACGAAAGCTTGGAGAGAGAGGTGAAGATGAAAGGAGACTTGTATTATAATCTAATGGGCTAAAATCAAGTCCCTAACACCTTATATACCAGCTAGTGTAGCTAGTATCTTTCCATTATTAAATCCCCCTCTCTTACAAGTGGCTCTTTGATGAAGGTGGTTAGGGTTCAAAGCCTTTCAAGTTGATTCTATTCAAGAAACAAAATTCCGAAGGTCTCTTCAAAGGAGTTTGCAAATATTTTCTCAACAAAGAATTGTTTTTATCACTCTCTTTGCAAGAGTAGTCATCCCATTCCTCAAGGGAAAGTGAGGGGTAGTTAGGTGCTTAAATTGGTCTAAGAATGAGATAAATATGCTATCAAGGTATTCCATCCTCTTATGTTACATCTCTATATGCTATGTGGTTTAAATAATCTAGAAATAAAGATCAAGTTCTATGGTCTCTACACAAGCCTCCATGGATCTCCCAAGGTTAAGCTTCAAAAGTTTCTAAAAGTGGTTCATAAAAGGGTCTAAGTTATTTTCAAAGTCTCAAGGTATTCCTACATGGAGTACAAAGATGGTATTTCAAAAAAGGTAATGGCTTTTTTCCAAACACACAATTCTCATAGAAGTAGGGAATCAAGGCATGTCGGTTGGATTTATTGTGCTTCTAAGGTTAGGTTTGATGTTTCAAGACAATGGAGTGCTATATCACTAGGATGTAATGAATTTTCTAGTATTATACACATTGGATATGAGTTTTTTGGTATGAGAGGAGACGTTTTGCACCCAATCCCACTTAGGATGCTAAAGGCAATGTGAGATTCCTTGGTAGCATTGTAGGATCCATATCAGTTTTAGGTCCAATTTTTGGTAATTTTCATGATCAAGTCATGTCAGTTGGATTTATTGTGCTTCTAAGGTTGGGTTTGATGTTTTAAGACAATGGAATGCTATACCACTAGGATGTAATGGATTTTATAGTAATATACACATTGGATATGAGATTTTTGGTCGGAGAGGAGATGTTCTGCACCCAATCCCTCTTAGCGTGCTGAAGGGAATGTGAGATTCCTTGCTAGCATCGTAGGATCCATGTGAATTTGAGGTCCAATTTTAAGTAATTTTCATGATTCTTACGTTGTTTTCCTCATTTCAATGCAAATGGAGGTCATATAGAAGAAGAAAGAGACTAAAGAACTTGCTAATGGATCCAAACATTGGAGAGGAGATATGAGTAGCCCAAAAGATCTAGACATTGGAGAGGACATTTGTCTTGGAGAAGAAATTGTCAACATAGAGGTATCTCCACCAAAGAACTTGTTTTCCTTTCTTACAAATTTGGATAGATCTCTTACTTTAATAATGCAGGGAAAATGTTCAATGACCATTCAGCACACATGTTATATTGTCCAATATATTGTACTTCCATGATGCACCCTAGAGCTACAAGGAGATGGAAAATATAGAAAAGTGGTTGTAGATCCAAGACTTATATTCACTACCCATTTCAAGGAAGAAAACTTTGTCTATATATTTATGTTGTTCCCATATATCTCTACATAGGGACAAGGTTATACTTATCAAAAAGTGTTTTGGCTATGCTCCAAGGTTCAAAGGTTCAAGAGATGGATACTTCTTGTGCTACAATGCCTATGCCTCAGCAACTAATCTTGATGAGAAGAACCCCCCATTTCCAATCTACAAGAGATAAAGATATCTCATCCACAACAAGAGAAGATCACTCTTGAAGGAAAAGAGAAAGATGTGTAAGTAGAAAGAAAACTTTCTATTGCAGATTCCCTTATGATGAGGGATCACATCCACATGATGGAGGAGATTCCGGATGAGCTTTCATCCCTTGGTATGGACATTTCTTTGGAGGACCTAGCTATGAACCTTCTCTCACATATTCTCTCACTAACATATGATGTATTCTACACCAATATTCTCACTTCTCATAGTAGGGAGACTCTCAATTGGGAGGAGCCAGTCCCATTGGTGCTTGAGCAAGATGCATGTCATAGTGAGCGACTTGTCTACAAAATAATGGAGATAAATTATATGTATTGTACAAAATCATCGTGTTCAAATAGAAAGGGATATTTGATTGACTTCTTTGCTAAATAATGTGATTTAAATCACATTTATAGTACAATATCTCCTTATACTAATAAGAAACTTCAGATGGAGTAATATTTGGATCTTCTTCTATAATTTTGTCCATTTTTTGTGGATTATTTGATGATCTTATATATTGAAACTTTTTCCTATGGATAGTGTCAAACATTTGGCAAAGAGTTTTTTGCTTTTGTTAGCCCACCACCATGGTTTGTGATTCTAAAATAAAATAACTATTTCTTGGTAGTGGGACTTTTCCATGTCATGCATATTCTATATTGGAAATGGTCTATAATTGTCAACAAAGTATGTCCCATGCCTTATATAATTTTATCAATTCAAGTGGAAATATAATATACGTACTAAAGAAAATCTAATGTCTTTTTTACCCAAGATTTAGCCACTGTTTCTAGGAGACATTTTATTATCTTCTTGAAGTCTAAAGAGAATAGCTCACACAAACCTATTTTGCCTCAACAGTCACACAAATTTATCAAGCCATATCCAAACCTTCATGCAATCATTTGCTATCATAGGGTCAATAGCATATTGGTTGTGCATTCACACAAATCTTTAAAACATTCCCAAATTCCATTAGGTTGAGCATTATCAAAGGTGGGAAGAAATCTTCATATTGCCTAATTCTTGAGACTTACATGCCACACATCTCCTTGTAAAGTTGCACATGGCCTGCATGAAAGTCCATTCTTGAAAGGTCTTCTTCACATTTCTTGTTACACGTGACTAAAGGCAATATAGACTTGATAGAGCTAGCATAATCCAAATACAAAGTCCATCAAAGATCCATATCTCTACAATTTATAAATATGTAATGAATCTCATAGAAATTGTAGGCCTCTCAATTTGGATCTTGTAATTTTTAGAGTGCATCTCTTTGTATTTTCTTTCCTCCATTGGTTAGGGTCATAGTTTCATTTTTTGCTTTGTTCCATGATGGGGCTACTCCTAGGCTTATTGTGTCAAAACAACTCAAGGAGGTCATCCTATTCATATGATATAAGCATGGATTTTCCATTTTTTCTCCCCCTGAGATTCCAAATATGCATCCTAAGTCCTTGAAGTCAACAATGAGATGTTTGTCGACTGCAAAAAGTGACGTAATTCCTTCTACCTCAAGTCACTCTCCTTTTCTTGTAATGTGATAATGCTTAGTGAAATATCCATTTTAGAGTCTCAAATAATAAAACACCACTAAATAGAATATGTTAGCATTGAGATTACACTTAGGAGTCTCCCCTGCATATTCTCTAGATTTATGCTATAACCATGCATCCTTGCAACTTGCACCCTCTTAATATCTACCCAAACATTGTTGAATTTACTATATTGAAAAGTAAGCATAGCCTATTTCTTTGCCATTGCAAAAGGCAATGAATCTTTAATGTTCTTGTCCTCACCCAAAAATATCATGATTGCCAAATCTTTATTGTCTTTCTTTTCTAAGGATATGAGAAAAAAAATGCTTAGATGATGTTTAGGAAAATTTTTCACCACCACCTTGTTACTTATTTTGTACTCTTCCCTAGTAATTGAAGCATTGAAACATGTCACTCTAAAAGTAGACTCCAAAAGTCCTCTTTTGCATCTTGCCACTATTGACATGACTCTACTCATAAATGATTTTTTTTCAGCTTTAGTAAGAGTGGTATTTCTTTATATTTCTTGCTTATGTGAATCAAGAAATTAAAGACACATATAAAGATAAGATTCCTTTACATTTCTTGCCTATGGGAGGCATTGAAATATGAAATCTAAATAGAAAGCATTAAAATAATTATAATTTAATTTTTTAAAAAAATAATTTATCAAAAGTGAAAGATTTCCATCTATTTTCTTATATTATTTATTCATTATATATGATATAATTTAAATTATTAGGATTTTAGTGCCAAGTTATCAATGATATATGATGTTATATGTGAGTGGCACTTAGCTATAACTATCATAATGGGCATCAAGCATATTGCATCAATTTTCTAAATGCTTGTCATATGCTAATCACCTAACGATAGCCAAAATACGTAGGAGATCACATCATCAATGATGTGATGATGGAAACTTGACTTTACACCCTATATATATGACAACATCAACCTCCATTCATCCTATAGCATATTTCTAGCCTAAGCACATTGGTGTAGGAAACCATGTTTCACCAAGATGTTGCTAATTAGTTGTTTAATAAAACAAATTCTAACACAAGCACATTGATGCAAAATGTAAGGAAATCCCATCAAGATGGTACTAATTTTTAACATTGAGTTTTTAAATTCAAAACTAAGCACATTGATGCAAGATGCAAATATGTTGCACAAAGACATTACTATTTCCTAATGTTTATTTTTATTTTTAAAAAATCAATTTTAATTTGTCAATGTTAATATTTTTTTGTTTTTTGATTAATTATAATTATTATTTTGCATGTTTGTGTAGGATCTAAGCATGCTTTACCAAGTTGCATAAGATAGTATTATCAACATGTGGCTTACCAAGAAAGTGCTAAATAGTTTTTAGTTAACAAGTCCTAGAAAAAAAGGTGCTCAATAGTGTTTAGTTTAATGAGTCCTAGAAAGAGCTAAAGAGAGTTGGAGAGTGCAATTTGACTATTAACTCTTTCCTATGATTGAAATTTGAAGACTTGAGTTTCGATTTATATAGAATGAGAATATATTTTGTATTAAAGTTTCTTTGGTACCAACATTCTTTCATATGAAAGATTAATGATCATATGATAATTAGGGTATGGTATAATTTATAATTGTATAAAAATGTATAGACATGTTTTTATAATACAACTATACAAATACAACCTAAATTGTATCATATTGTAATCATTTTGTACCTATTAATGTGTAGTTATAAATGGAAACATTCGTATGGAAAAAGGAAAATCACATGGGCTAATTTCAACCAATGCATCCCTTCAAGGTCAAATAAATGTTTGATAAAAGAATGATCAATGATAAATTACCTCACGAGTAATCGCTTTCAAATGATTAACTAGTTTACACTAAAGCTAACATGGCCCATATATTATATAAAGAACACAAGACTATTATGCAATGGTGCTCAACAATACAAATACAACATAGTGACAAGTTAGCAAATATTTGGATTACTATATAGAGTTAAACAATGATTAATCGTAAGCTTGGATTCCTTCATTTGAAAGAGTCTAATACAAAATAATATTCATTTATAAGGTATATAGAATTAAAGGGAAGGACCAATCTAACCATTTTTGTTTGAGTTATTGTATTCGTAACACAATTCATGGATCTCAAAATTAGTGGTTTCTAATCATATTTAGGGTACCTAATTACATTGTAGATCCCTAATGTGATTCAGAAATAGTCTAGAATTGTTGGTAGAAACTCATTGGATGCATCCATAACTCATGTTTCTCAATTATTCTAACCATCTAGTGAGAGTGGCTCCTTCTCTGACATAATCCCATAGAATCTCATCCCCCATAAATAGGGCAACATGCACAAACTGGTTCTCTAGGGAGTTGTGCAGGACTCTTCACAAAAAGGACAACAATGCCACCACAAAAGAGATATCTAATTGACTATGAAAAAGCTAGTTCAAGGAGCCAACAAGGCACCTATATCGAGTTGGTATATGAAATTAAAGGCATCTGAAACGGAATCTCTGATAGTAGCCAACAATAACCAACTTGGACTCACAGTCCACGGGCATGACATAGGCTTATGCTCAATCATACCAAACTCCAAAATTAGTGCGGAGATATATCTGTGTTAGGAGATAAAGACACCCTATGTGAATTAATAGATCTCAAGATTGAGGAAGAAGTAAAGGATACCAAGGTTTGTTAGTCAAACTCCTATCACAAAATCTCTATAGTCCAATCCACCTGTTGTGAGTCACTCCTTGTAATAATCAGTTCATCCACATAAATGATGACAAACCCATCCCTTTCCCTCAATAATAATAATTTCATCCACATAAATGATGACAAACCCATCCATTTCCCTCAATATCATAATAAAGGTAAGGGTGATGGTTTGATTTTCTTGGAAGCCACTCTATAGAAAGAATGGATTGATCTACTAGTGGCACACCCTAAGACCTTGCTTTAGGTCATAGAGAGCCTTTTGTAACCTGTAGACACAATCCTCCTTCCCCTATGCATAGAAACCAAGAAATTGATCAAAATAAATCTCATCCTCAAGAATGTTGTTCAGGAAAGTAGAATTCACATCCATCTAGAAAATTGGCCATTGGTACTGAGCTATTAGAGCCAAGATAGCTTGAATAGTAGACATAGGGCTATCATGTAAAAGTTATTGATTAGTTCAAGCTTTTGTCTATGTAAAACCCTTGGAAACAAGGTCCAAGGTGCCACAAACTAAGTATTTGGTCTTATGGACTTAGTTCAATCACCTTCCACTTCCTTGGGTGTAGAACCAACTCCCAAGTTTGATTTCACTCAATAGAATCAAGCTCTTCCTACATAGCACAATGCCAAACATCTTATGCAAGAGCCTCCTCAATAGTAGTAGGCTCATGATCCTATAGTTTCCTAGACATAAGGGCATAATTTGCATAGATTGATTTATCCTTCTTGGCCCAATTGGAGTGGGCCTGCTATTGTATCAAAAAAGTGAGGAACTTCCAAATTGTGCATAAGGTGTAAACCCCCCCTTGAGGAATCTATGATGGAGAGCTGGAATCCTTTTGTACTTGAGAAGCACCTATCTAGGTAAGGGACTCTCCCTCATTGGGCAAATAAGCCTCCCCCTCATTGAAAGAAGAGGTCTCCCTCTCTAGTAGCTCAGTACCCCCTGAAGAAACCTAAGGGAATGGGGTAGGAGTAGGAATACTTAACGAAGGAGAAAGACCCAATAAGGGTTGAGGAGAAGTAAAAGGTGGGGAAGTAGTTGAAGATGAATGAGTTTTCCCAAAAGGTAAAATGGAAAGTAGGGGAGAAGCAAATGGGGGGAAGGGGGGTCGTTGATTGTCAAATATCACATCCTAACTCATCTCTATCTTTCTTTTTGTTGCTTCTTCTAGTGCTCCTACTGCACCTAGGAGTGCTCCTAGTGCACCTAGGAGAGATCGGAGATGTATTTGGTGTGATAGTATAGACCATCAGCATTGTAGGGATTGTGAGTCTTTCCATGATGCAAGGAAGCAGAATTTGGTATATTGGGGGCAAGATGGTAAGATTTGGTTGACTGAGACAGGAGCTCCACTTGCTACCAACTTTGGTAAAGGTGGAATGAAGAAGTTAGTGGAGGACATGGCTGCGCGTACTTCTTATGTGACAGCTAGAGGTGATGCTTCTGCATATGGAGTACAGATTGAGAAGGGATTAGATACTCAGTCAGCGCTATGGACTTATGCTATGGAGACTGCAAACAAGGGGAAAATTCAGCAAACTGTTTTGACTAGTGCAGGCTCTAGCATCAGATCAGAGACAGGTTGGGATTCGCATGTTGACAGGTACCCTATTTATGCTTATTTGGCTAAGTCTCAGGGTGCAGATGTACTTGTTGAGGAGAAGCGTAAGAGGGATGAAGAAAATCCAAGTGCAGCTAAGAAGACTAGAGGGGGTGAGTTTGTTACTCCACCTACTGCAGGACCGTCTTCAAGACCAGGGCCAGATCGACAGATGGAGGATGCTCAAAAGAGAGAAAAGAGGCAAGAGCCTAGAGAGAGAAAGCAGCCAGGATTCAGATTGATGTCCGATATTGAGACATCTACAGACATGAAGAAAATCTTTAATGATAAGATACTTGGCAGTGAGGTGACTTTCACTATTTCTGAGATTTTGGGCATCTCAAAAAGAGAGTTTCAGGATCAGTTTGAGGAGGTCCTCAAGAGGAAAAGACATGCATTGGCTACCACTGATACACAGGGAGTTTTGATTGGGGAGTTGGATGAGGATGAGGATGAGGTTATGGTTGATAATGCTTCTATTTTTCCGCAGGTAGAGAAGAGGGTTCAGCCTATGCATTATGCTGAAATTGATGAGCCTGCCATGATACCGCGTAGTCATTTTTCGTGGAGCCATTGGGCTAGGGCAACTACAGAGACGATAGTAAAGATTGGAGAGAAACAGGTGCCTTATGTTGCATTGGTGGATCATGGTTCAGAGATTAATCCCATAGTTCGTGGAGTTAATGAGAGTAACAGATGGCCTATGGATGTAGAGCATGGGTGGCGTATGAGAGCCACCAATAACACTGCAGGTGATTTGTATGCTGCATGTCCTAGTGTCAGGGTTTCTATTGGTGATGTAGAGGAGGATTTTCATTTCTTTGTGCAGGATTCATGCTCTTATCCCATAATTCTTGGTCAGCCATTCATTATAGAGATGCGCATGGAAACAAAGGTCATGGATGATGGATCTGCTTATACACGGATTCGCAGTAAAAATGGTATGAGAGCAGTTCAGTTTATGACTGTATGTGTGAACCATGTTAGAAACAGAGATACTCTCAGAGATGCACCTTTGCCCACTGTGAGGGATTCGGGTTTTCATTAGGTACCGCCGTTTCGCGAGACGACGGTGGTACAGAGCAGAGGAGATTGGAGTTCTCGCCTCCTGGCAGCAGTGTTTTCTCCTCCGGTTTTGTTGGGATTTCAGCAAACAGTTCGATGAGTTATCAGAAGACTTCTAGGTTGCCTAGAGCTACCAGGCAGTATATATGCAGGAAGGAGAAAAAATTGAAGAATGCAGGAATTTTGGAGGATGATGAGCATATAGATGGGATGTATGACAGTGTGATTTGTGCAGATACGATGACAGAGATGGGAGATATGCTGAAAACTGATATGCTGAATTGTCACGGTAATGTATTAGTGCAGTCCCTGGACATATTTCATGAAATTGCAGATTTTATGTCACAGATTGAGTTAGAGGCTGAGGTAACTCAGCAAAGAGTGTTGAGTGCTGAAGAAATTCAGCAAACAGAGTTTCCAGCTGGTTATGATCAGCTTTCAGAGAGAGAGGGCTGAAAATTTTCAGCCAACAGAGTTTACTGCTGAAATATTTCAGCATTCAGAGTTTGGGGCTGTTTCTATGCAGTCCATAGAGCAGAGGGCTGAGAATATTCAGCCATTGGAGTGCAGAATTGCTGATTTACAGCAAGGTTTATGTAATGCAGAAGAGCATAATGAAGCCAGGGTTGACACGAAATACAAAACTGTGGATAAGAAGGTGAAGCCGGTTGCTGTACCGCTTCCACCTGACAGTGATCAGCAAATAGAGAGGGCTGCTAAACAGCAAATTTTGAGGAATCCGGAGCATATTGGTCATAAATTTTCAGCAGAGACTCTTGTTGAATTGAAAATTGGAAATGGTGATTTCTTGTTACCCATAGAGAAGCAATGCTTTCTGGATATGCTTGAGCATCATGGAAGGGGATTTGCTTTTTTCCCACATGAGATTGGATGTGTGAATCCTGATATTGTTGCTCCTATGGTCATTTTTACTATTCCTCATATCCCATGGAATCTCCGACCTATTCCAGTGCCTAAATCACACTTGCCAAAGCTGATTGATTTATTGAATGAGAAAATCAGGATGGGAATCCTTGAGCCTTCATCTGTACCATACTCAAACAGGTGATTTACAGTTCCAAAGAAAAATGGTACTCTCCAATTTATTCAGGACATGCAGCCAGTGAACAGAGTTACTATCAGGAATGTTGGTATAGGTCCAGTTGTGGATGAGTTTGCAGAGGCATTTGCTGGACGTGCCATCTATTCTTTGGGTGATTTGTATTTAGGATATGATCAGTTTCAGCTGGCTTTGGAAAGCAGGGACATAACCCCGATGAGAACTCCTATTGGGCTTGTCAGAATGTGTACCTTGCCTCAAGGTGCCACTAATTCTGTTGCGCATATGATGAATGCCATGCATAAGGTCCTTCGTGATTACATACCTCAGCTTACTATGCCTTTCTTGGATGATGTGCCCATTAAGGGGTGTGCTGAAGAAGAGAAGAATGAGAGCCTAAATGAGCAGGGATGCAGATACTTTGTGGCTGATCATATTTTGGGTCAAGATGATGCAGATGGAAATAAGTATGCTATTCGGTTTGGGGCGAAAGTCCTAAACGAGAGACAGAGGAGATATCCGCAAATCAAGAGGGAGTTATTGGGGATTGTCACGGCTCTCAAATGTGACAAGGAGTACTTTATTGGAGCTTCAGTTGTGGTAGAGACAGATTGCTTGCCATTGATTGGTATGATCACGAGTTGCTCTACTCCGGATATAGCTATGTTGAGATGGATTGCATACATCAAGTCATTAAATCCGGAATTTAAACACATAGCAGGGAAGGATAATCCAGTGGCAGATATGTTGTCTAGAGCCAGATATGATGATGAGGAGACTCTACTTGCAGAAGAGGATGATGCAGAAATTTCAGCCACTATGGTTGATCATGTTTGTCATGTCTATGATATTGTGGCTTTCACAGAAGAACTCTATGTTGGAGATTGGTTGCAGATTGGCAGGTACCTTAGTACACTAAGCAAAAGAGATGAATGGACAGATGAAGAGTTCAAGAAGATCAGAAGGAAAGCCTATGGTTATTTTCTCAAGGACGGATTTCTTTGGAAGCATCCGAAGAAAAGAGGCGGATTACCTTTGCGGGTTGTCTGCGATAGAGCGACACAGTTATAGGTGATGAGGGAGTTTCATGAGAGTCCTTGGGCTGGTCATAGAGGAGTATGGGCTACTTATGAGAAAATCAAGGAGAAATATTGGTGGAAAGGCATGTATAGAGATGTTTCTCACTTTGTTGAGACTTGCAGAGACTGCCAGATGTATTCAGTAGTGCGTCATCGAGATGAGCTTCATCCGACCTATCCACTATGCATTCATTATAAGTGGGTAGTTGATTTGGTTACCATGCCTATGGGTCTATGGCAGATGAGGTACATTGTTTTGGCTAGAGAAGATCTTACCAATCATGTTGAGGGCAGATCTTTGAGAACGAAGACCACTAGTGCAGTGTGTAAGTTCTTATTGGAGGAAATTTTCTGCAGGTATGGTTGTGTGGGTAAGATTACTGCGGATCGTGGTGAATTGGATGCAGATGAAGCTAGGGAGTTTTTCTCTCAGCTAGGAATCAAGTTGGCTCTAACCACAGCATATAATCCAGAGGGAAATGGGAAGAGTGAAAGAGGGCATCCGCCGATAGTGAAAGCATTAGCCAAAGCATGCAGAGGACGGATTGGAGAATGGCCGAGACTTCTACCATTTGCTTTATGGGCTGATCGTACGACTCATAGTGTTACCACAGGATATATGCCTGCAGAGTTGATGTATGGTCAGAAACCTGTTATGCCGATTGAGACTTGTGCTTTGACTTGGTCAGTTTTACCTTGGCAGGAGGATTTGACGAGAGAGGAGCTCTTAGCTCTTCGGATTCAACAGTTGGAGAGGAGGCCAGAGAATATTCAGCTAGCTATTGACAGGTTGAAGGTTGCTAGACTAAGGAATAAAGACAGGTTTGACATCAGGCATTGCTTGCGGCCTAGAGCAATAGAAGAGGGAGATTGGGTATTGGTCTTTGATAGCAGCCTTGAAAATCAGCATACTGCACTTCGGAAGATGGTGAAAAGATGGTTTGGGACGTACATAGTCAGACATGTCTTTGATAATGCAACATATGAGCTGACAGAATTGGATGGAACAGTGCTTAGAGTGCCTATTGCTGGAAAAAGAATCAAGATTTTCAAGAAAAGAGATGATGAGGATTATGCATTGGAAGAATTTTCAAGAAAAGAGCAACGAGAAGAAATGTGGATCTTGATGATAATGATCATGGGTAGTTGGCCCATCCGAAGGATGCGCAGGATTAGAGGGGGTGGATGTCGTATTGCTGCGCATTCGAGGTGTGAAAACCACCCAAAAGTCGTGTGTGTGATTTGATACTTTGTACATACTTAGTTGTTGTGTTTGCTCTTTTATTCTATGCTAAAGACGGAGAAGAACAAGGAGTTTTGGTAGACTGGTAACTCGAGATGCCATCTCATGGGCTACACTTATTTCAAGATATGTCGATTATGGGCTTCGTGAGGATGTTTCCAACATCTACAACTGGATGTACTATGTGTGAAATGGCAGTAGTATGGGCACAGAACCAATTGACCATGATGAGTCTGGAGAGCTTATCAAAGCGTATCTTAGCAAGATGTGCGAATTCCTTCAGTGTGATCAAGTTTCTTCCATGCTCACAGTGACCTTTACGATAGGAGGGAAACATTTTGATCTTATGCTTGAGTAGTATATCTTGAAAGATGGAGAAGGAACTATGCAAGCTTGTGCTGTTTGGATGGACTGTATTTGAGCCAGACTCCACCATTTCCAATGGGCTGGCTGGTAGTCCGAGGAAGATATAGAAGAAGACCTCACTTGCGACCCAATTGGTCATATCGTGGTTCTGCTGCTTCTTGTCAAAGCTCATTGGTATATGCTGTTGTGACTAAGAAATTGCTTTGATGCAAAGGATAATGATTTGGTAGACGACTGCCTTTGGTCACCATCTTGTGATATAATGACAATCCAAAAAGATTTGGTTCGGACCGTGCTCATATGATAGTGCTTGTTTTTTTTATTATCCTTCAACCTATATTTTGGAGGAGGAACAGGGTCTAAAAAGGGAATGAAAAAGTCTAAAAACGGGGATGAAGGCTAAAAGGAATCGGGACAGAGGGAAAATAGAAGAAGGGGAGAAAACACTGGGGGGGAAAAAAAAAGAAAATTTAAAAAAGGGAAGGAGGGGACGCAAAAGAACAGGAGAGGATCAACGGGAGATGGAGGGGGATAGACAATTTTCGGAGATTCACAAGGGATGAAAAGGCTCTAACGAGAAGAAAACAGGGGACATTTGATTCAGGTGGGAAGGAGAGGATCGTCGTCTGGATTTACAGGGCGAGCTCTGCGTTTAGAGTGACTGTGAGGAGGAGTAGGCTTGGACTGAAGGGAAGTGATGGGGACTTCAGGAGCTGCACGTATCAAAAAAATAAAATTGAAAGTCGTCATCTGGAGGGCAAACATGGCTCAGTCGACGAGAGGGAAGAGTTCAGTTCCTTAATTAAGTGCAAAACGATAGAGGAGGGACAGGCCTATCGCTGAACCTGACGAGCAAGAACGAAAGACGAGGATCGACTGCAGAGGCAGGGCAATCTCACCACGAATTGGAATCGAAGAAAATTCTCTGCAAACTGGGAAGAAGGAGCACTGATGTAGGACGAAACGTGACGACGACACAGATTCTCAGAGGAGACAATTGAAGATAATGCAGAGGTCACGGCGACGTTGCTTTTTGTGCTCTGGGGGAAGAAGAGAAGAGGATCGGGGGCTGAAAGACAACATTGCTGTGTAACAAGCAGATGCAACTGCTGGTGGAACAGGTCCCGGACCTGCGCAAAAAGGAGCATCTACTCCTTCAGGAGAACGAATTACTAAAATCTAAGCTTTCTGAGATGTTGGCAATGCAAGCACACAGTGTAATTAGTACCCAGGACATTCAGGACACATCAAGTATGAAGTCTTCAAAGCTTGCAGCAGCCGAGGCGTCATCTTCAAGGCTAATAACTGCTGGGTCTGTGCAGTAGAATGACTCCAGCATAACAGCTGCTGAAACCACCTTTCAGCTTGGATATTACATGGGTCGACAACCACCAAACTCCTTTCCCATCCATCATCATATCAAGGTGAAAGCCTGAACGAACCTTACCAGTTTGGATGAGATGTTGCAGTGGTCTTGCCAATATACATATGGATGGAAAACTGTACTGTGAAAGGCCTTTGCCATGGTGGATGGAATTGAACAATAAAGGTCCATCAGTCCACTGATATTAAATATAAACTGTTAAAACAAAAATTCATCTGCTATCAAGTATACCTCAGACTTTCACAGGTCACAATGCCTACCACTCGAAAGCAAACAGCAGACAACAAAGAATAAACTTTCCTCACCCCACTGAGATCGATGATGGGACATTTCTTTACATGTCAAAAGAAACAACCACTATTTGAGATGTGACGTCTAAAGAGTGCAGAGGTAAAAGGAAATGCATCAGTAAATATTGACCAGATAGAGACTCTGCTTTTGAAGGGAGATTTACAGAAACAGCCCATCATAACAACATATTGCCACCTATTCATCCTATTCTGCTTGGTTTAGCCCTGAAAACTTGATGTTGAGCTCACTGTAAAAGAGAGGCATCTATTTTCAGTGGACTACAGGAATGTTATTGATGCACTCTACCTGTATGACATGCTGAAGCCAAAATAGAATTTATAGATTGAATTCTAGAATTATTGTATGGCTATTAAAAATATATGACTCAGAGTTGAATGCTAGAACCATCTCTGACATTGGATTATTCATTTGATTGATCTTCCATCTTCCATCTTGATATATATCAAGGTCTTCTGAAGACGTGACTTTGCTTTCACAAACCCTTCGATTCTGACATTGGATTATTCATTTGATTGATCTTCCATCTTCCATCTTGATATATATCAAGGTCTTCTGAAGACGCGACTTTGCTTTCACAAACCCTTCGACACCGCGTGACCATGCTACACTATATATTTTGTACTGTACATTGAAACACTCAAATTGGATGTCGCATATAAAATTTAGATACAACATATTCTAAACCCCTCATCATCTTTGGACTACATCCCCTCGAGAACCCCCACTCCTCCATTGAGACCTCTGTCCCTTCGCTGGATGCTGCGGTCAAGGCTCCATGCAACCATCGTGTTGACATAAACCGCGGCATCTCCTCCATGCCTTCGGGATATCGAATCGGTCGATGATGCGTACTACGTCGGAATTCAGCTCACGCTTCCTCTCGATCTTGCCTTGCAATCTGGTACTTGGCGAGCCACGTCTCCATGGAGGCATGGTGCAATATACAAAAGCGATTCACCTTCTCTTCCATTGAGGCATCCATTATTTTTTCTACCCCATTTCCAACCACCACATCTCCAATCAGTCTATCATCATCCTTTAGCATCCATAGCATTTCATTGTCTGGTTCCACTGTTGGTAGCCATTGTGAGATATGCACTAATGCCTCTGACACCAACCAACCTTCCGCCATGCTACCTTCTGGCCGAGCTCGTTGTCGCACAAAGCCTTTCAGGGTTTTCATGAAGCGCTCCAGGAAGAACATCCATCGCGTATGGACAGGTCCAGCAATCTCCATTTCATCCACAAGATGCACAAAAAGGTGGAGTTGTATCGTGAGCATGCTAGTGGGCAGATATTTCTCAAAGAGATAGACCGTCTCCACTGCTCCCGCCTCGCGGATTCAATAGAGGACGTCTTAATCTCTTTCTGTGAGATCCATTGCACCAAAGTCGACAACTTGTAAATGGCCCCGTAAATTTTTGGAGTAAGGCATCCTACGATCGCGATCGGTAGGAAAAACTGCCACAAATGAGAAAGCATTATGAATAATGGCCACTTTTCAAATTGCAAAATGCCCACGCTAATTACAATCCATTCTGTTCACAAACCTGACATATCTTATGCCAATCATGGGAATTTAGCCCCAACAATTGGTCATCTTTAGAAAATGAGGACCTGAGAGAACGCATCATACCCGTCGGAGTGCGGATAGACTTGATTACTTGCTTCACAATGCGCTCTTCTTTGGTGGACAAAACCCAAGGAGCGCAAGGAAGCTCAACTCCCCCTTTAGCACTCGACTGCGGCCAAAGTGCCTCCATCTTACCTACCTCCTTCAAATCCATTCGTGACCCTATAGTGTCTCTCTTTCCTGTGATGTGGTCCCATAGCAAGCTGCCCACATTCTTGAAAATATGCTTGGGATCCAACAAGTGGTTGACCTGTAAGTAGGTCCAATATGGCAACTCGTAGAAAACTGAGAACCATCGCATTCCATTTGGATGTGATTCCGGGTTTACCATTTTCAGCTCGTACCAGCTTGCGGTGTTCATATGTGTTGGAGGTCGTCCAAGAAAACCTTCCCTGAGTTCATGATCCTCCAGCAAGAAAGCGGTGTGTCCTTGATATACCATCTTCTTCATGGTTCGTGACCTTCGGGAGTCTAACTGTGGCCCACATAATGGACATGCATGATAACCTGAGGTAACCAGACCTGTAAGGCGAGCCACGACCTAGTGAATACTTGATTGAATGAGATAAAATATAGATATTACCAGCAAGAACGGAGGTCTGCTCACCTAAGCACTCTCCCAATCCCGGAAAGTCATGCATCGTCCACATGAGAATGGCTCGAATGTTGGCTGACCGCTGACCATCGCGCCTGCTCATATCTTGCACAGTGACCCCCTCCTCCCACAAAATCTTAAGCTCATCGACTAATGGACGAAGATACACGTCCATATTTTTTACTTTGTAGCGGCTCGAGACGAGCAAGCTAAGGATGAGATGTCCTTTCTTCGTAGAAAGCCATGGAGGGATGTTGTAGTTGACAAGCACTATAGGCCACACACTGTAAGAAGTCGAGCGCAGACCGAATGGGTTCACACCATCCATGGCGAGACCGAGCCGAAGATTCCTTAGCTCTCACGCAAAGCCTGGGAAGGTAGAGTCAATGTGGCTCCATGCGCGCGAATCCGCTAATATTCGTTGAACTCCATCCGTGGACCTATTCTGCACATGCCACGTTGTCAAGCTTGCCATGCCGGACGTGCGAAACATGTGGTTTATGCGGGGGATGAGCGAAAAGTGTCTGAGAACTTTTTGAGGGATGGTTTGCCCTTGCAAATCTTGTTGATACTGTGAGCACCACACTTTGGACATGTCTCCATAGTCTCGTATTCATCTCGAAACAGTATGCAGTCATTGATACATGCATGGATGTTATTGTAGTCCATGCCAAGCTTCCGTAAAACATGTCATGCATCATCACGAGACTCAGGCATGGTATTTGTAGGTGGTAATATATGATATTTCAATAACCTGAAAAAAATCATAAAACACCTTGAAAAAGCACAAATGTTTGCAATAATACTGTAAAAAAAAATAATCAATGAAGCCTATGTGCAAGGTACGTGAATAACTCGGTCACACTCATATCGCTCCAACCGTATTTTGCTTGCACACTTAAGAGTGCAAGCAATGTCTTCAACCGAGATACTCGGCACCCATCATATAATGGTATGGATGCTTCCTCTCTAAGCGGGTGAGATGTCTCAACATCCATGGGAATCAATGCATCGATCATTGCCTCCATCTCAAGCTCCAAGATTGTAGGTAGGTCGGGAAGGTTGTCTGTCTCCTCTGGCATTGACGGTATAGATGGGCCTTGCGAGTGGTGGATTGGCTCCTGCAATCCATCCATCGC